>NW_027477155.1:0-93654 GCF_051020955.1 Megalopta genalis
TTTTGCTTCAAATGCATACGAAACACATGATTTTGCTTCAAATTCATGCGAGACACATGATTTAGCTTCGAAATCGTGCGAAACACATAATTCAGCTTCAAATTTATGCGTAATACATGATTTATCTTCAAATGCCTACGAAACAAACGATTTAGCCTCAAATTGTTGCGAAACACATGAATTAGCATCAAGTTCATGCGAGACACATGCTATAGCTTCATATTCATGCGAATCAAACGATTTATCTTAAAATTTATGCGAAACACATGATTTAGTTTCGAATTCATGCGAAACACATGAATTAGTTCCAATTCATGCGAGACATATGATATTAGTTCATATTCACGCGAAATAAACGATTTAGCTTCAAATGCATACGAAACAAACGCTTTAGCTTAAAATTCATGCGAAACACATGATTTAGCTTCGAATTCATGCGATACGCATTATTTAGCTTCAAATCTATGCGAAAAACATGATTTTGCTTCAAATGCATACGAAACACATGATTTTGCTTCTAATTCATGCGAGACACATGATTTAGCATCGCATTCATGCTAAACACATTATTTAGCTTAAAATCTATGCGAAATACATGATGTACCTTCAACTGCATACGAAACAAACGATTTGGCTTCACATTCATTCGAAACACGTGATTTAGCTCAAATTCATGCGTAACACGTGACTGAGATTCAAATTCATGCGAAACACGTGATTAAGCTTCGAATTCATGCGAAACACATGATTTAGCATCAAATGCATACGAACAAACGAGTTAGCTTCAAATTCATTCGAAACACATGAATTAGCATCAAATATATGCGAAATACATGATTTAGCTTCAAATGCATACGAAACAAACGAGTTAGCTTCAAATTCATTCGAAACACATGATTAAGCTTCATATTGATGCTAGACACATGATATAGCTTCAAATTCATGCGAAACACATGATTTAGTTTCGTATTCGTGCGAAACTCATGAATTAGTTCCAATTCATGCGAGACATATGATATAGGTTCATATACACGCGAAATAAACGATTTAGCTTCAAATGCATACGAAACAAACGCTTTAGCTTAAAATTCATGCGAAACACATGATTTAGCTTCGAATTCATGCGATACGCATTATTTAGCTTCAAATCTATGCGAAAAACATGATTTTGCTTCAAATGCATACGAAACACATGATTTTGCTTCAAATTCATGCGAGACACATGATTTAGCATCGAATTCATGCTAAACACATTATTTAGCTTAAAATCTATGCGAAATACATGATGTACCTTCAACTGCATACGAAACAAACGATTTGGCTTCAAATTCATTCGAAACACGTGATTTAGATTCAAATTCATGCGTAACACGTGACTGAGATTAAAATTCATGCGAAACACCTGATTAAGCTTCGAATTCATGCGAAACACATGATTTAGCTTCAAATTCAAGCGAAACAAACGGTTTAGCTTAAAATTCATGCGAAAAACATGATTTAGCTTCGAATTCATGCGAGAGGCGTGATTTAGATTCAAATGCATACGAAACACATGATTTTGCTTCAAATTCATGCGAGACACAAGATTTAGCTTCAAATGCATACGATACGAATGATTTAGCTTCAAATTCATGCGTTACTCGTGACTGATCTTCAAATTCGTGCGTCACACAAGATTCTGCTTCAAATGCATACGAAACAAATCGATTCGAAACAAATGAATTAGCATCAAATTCATGCGAGACACATGCTATAGCTTCATATTCATGCGAAATAAAAGATTTAGATTAAAGTTGATGCGAAACACATGATTCAGCTTCGAATTCATGCGAAACACAATATTTAGCTTCACATCTATGCGAAATACATGATTTAGCTTCAAATGCATACGGAACAAACGATTAAGCTTTAAATTCAATCGAAACACATGTATTAGCTTCAAATTCATGTGAGACCCAATATTGAGCTTCAAATCTATGCGAAATACGTGATTTTGCTTCAAATGCATACGAAACACATGATTTTGCTTCAAATTCATGCGAGACACATGATTTAGCATCGAATTTATGCTAAACACATTATTTAGCTTAAAATCTATGCGAAATACATGATGTACCTTCAACTGCATACGAAACAAACGATTTGGCTTCAAATTCATTCGAAACACGTGATTTAGCTTCAAATTCATGCGTTACACGTGACTGAGATTCAAATTCATGCGAAACACATGATTAAGCTTCGAATTCATGCGAAACACATGATTTAGCATCAAATGCATACGAAACAAACGAGTTAGCTTCAAATTCATTCGAAACACATCAATTAGCTTCAAATCAATGCGAAATACATGATTTAGCTTCAAATGCATACGAAACAATCGAGTTAGCTTCAAATTCATTCGAAACAAATGATTAAGCTTCATATTGATGCTAGACACATTATATAGCTTCAAATTCATGCGAATCATACGATTTATCTTAAAATTCATGCGAAACACATGATTTAGTTTCGAATTCATGCGAAACACATGAATTAGTTCCAATTCATGCGAGACATATGATATTGGTTCATATTCACGCGAAATAAACGATTTAGCTTCAAATGCATACGAAACAAACGCTTTAGCTTAAAATTCATGCGAAACACATGATTTAGCTTCGAATTCATGCGATACGCATTATTTAGCTTCAAATCTATGCGAAAAACATGTTTTTGCTTCAAATGCATACGAAACACATGATTTTGCTTCAAATTCATGCGAGACACATGATTTAGCATCGAATTCATGCTAAACACATTATTTAGCTTAAAATCTATGCGAATACATGATGTACCTTTAACTGCATACGAAACAAACGATTTGCTTCAATTCATTCGAAACACGTGATTTAGCTTCAAATTCATGCGTAACATGTGACTGAGATTCAAATTCATGCGAAACACGTGATTAAGCTTCGAATTCATGCGAAACACATGATTTAGCATCAAATGCATACGAAACAAACGAGTTAGCTTCAAATTCATTCGAAACACATGAATTAGCATCAAATATATGCGAAATACATGATTTAGCTTCAAATGCATACGAAACAATCGAGTTAGCTTCAATTCATTCGAAACACATGATTAAGCTTCATATTGATGCTAGACACATAATATAGCTTCAAATTCATGCGAATCAAACGATTTATCTTAAAATTTATGCGAAACACATGATTTAGTTTCGAATTCATGCGAAACACATGAATTAGTTCCAATTCAGGCGGGACATATGATATAGGTTCATATCACGCGAAACAAACGATTAGCTTCAAATGCATACGAAACAAACGCTTTAGCTTAAAATTCATGAGAAACACATGATTCAGCTTCAAATCTATGCGTAATACATGATTTATCTTCAAAAGCATTCGAAACAAACAATTTAGCTTAAAATCATGCGTAACACATGATTTAGCTTCGAAATCGTGCGAAACACATAATTCAGCTTCAAATTTATGCGTAATACATGATTTATCTTCAAATGCATACGAAACAAACGATTTAGCCTCAAATTGTTGCGAAACACATGAATTAGCATCAAGTTCATGCGAGACACATGATTTAGCTTCAAATGCATACGAAACAATCGAGTTAGCTTCAAATTCATTCGAAACACATGAATAAGCTTCACATTCATGCGAGACACATGATTTAGTTTCAAATTCATGAGAAACAAACGACTTAACTGAAAATTCATGCGAAACAAAACGATTTAGCTTAAAATTCAGGCGAAACACATGATTCAGCTTCGAATTCATGCGAAACTCATGATTTCGCTTCGAGATCCTGCGAAACACACTATTTAGCCTCAAAGATGTGCGAAATAAATGTTTTACCTTCAAATGCATACGAAGCACATGATTTAGCTTCGAATTCATGCAAAACACATTATTTAAATGCAAATCTATGCGAAATACATGATTTAGCTTCAAATGCATACGAAACGAACGCTTTAGCTTAAAATTCATGCGAAACACATGATTTAGCTTCGAATTCGTGCGAAACACATAATTCAACTTCAAATCTATGCGTAATACATGATTTATCTCAAATGCATACGATACAAACGATTTAGCTTCGAATTCATGCAAAACGCGTGACTGAGCTTCAAGTTCATGCGGGACGCATGATTTAGCTTCAAATGCATACGAAACAATCGAGTTAGCTTCAAATTCATTCGAAACACATGAATGAGCTTAGAATTCATGCGAAACACATGATTTAGCTCGAATTCATGCGAAACACGTGATTTAGCTTCAAATTCATTCGAAACACATGAATTAGCATCAAATTCATACGAAACACATGATATAGCTTCAAATACATACGAAACGAACGGTTTAGCTTAAATTTCATGCGAAGCACATGATTTAGCATCGAATTCGTGCGAAACACATAATTCAGCTTCAAATCTATGCGTAATACATGATTTATCTTCAAATGCATACGATACAATCGCTTTAGCTTCAAATTCATTCAAACACATGAATCAGCTTCAAATTCATGCGAAACACATGATTTAGCTTCAAATTCAAGCAAAACAAACGGTTTAGCTTAAAATTCATGCGAAATACATGATTTTGCTTCAAATGCATACGAAACACATGATTTTGCTTCAAATTCATGCGAGACACGTGATTTAGCTTCGAATTCATGCGAAACACATGATTTAGCATCAAATGCATACGAAACAAACGAGTTAGCTTCAAATTCATTCGAAACACATGAATTAGCATCAAATATATGCGAAATACATGATTTAGCTTCAAATGCATACGAAACATTCGAGTTAGCTTCAAATTCATTCGAAACACATGATTAAGCTTCATATTGATGCTAGACACATAATATAGCTTCAAATTCATGCGAATCAAACGATTTATCTTAAAATTTATGCGAAACACATGATTTAGTTTCGAATTCATGCGAAACACATGAATTAGTTCCAATTCAGGCGGGACATATGATATAGGTTCATATTCACGCGAAACAAACGATTTAGCTTCAAATGCATACGAAACAAACGCTTTAGCTAAAATTCATGAGAAACACATGATTCAGCTTCAAATCTATGCGTAATACATGATTTATCTTCAAAAGCATTCGAAACAAACAATTTAGCTTAAAATTCATGCGTAACACATGATTTAGCTTCGAAATCGTGCGAAACACATAATTCAGCTTCAAATTTATGCGTAATACATGATTTATCTTCAAATGCATACGATACAAACGATTTAGCTTCGAATTCATGCAAAACGCGTGACTGAGCTTCAAGTATCATGCGGGACGCATGATTTAGCTTCAAATGCATACGAAACAATCGAGTTAGCTTCAAATTCATTCGAAACACATGAATGAGCTTAGAATTCATGCGAAACACATGATTTAGCTCGAATTCATGCGAAACACGTGATTTAGCTTCAAATTCATTCGAACACATGAATTAGCATCAAAATCATACGAAACACATGATATAGCTTCAAATACATACGAAACGAACGTTTAGCTTAAATTTCATGCGAAGCACATGATTTAGCATCGAATTCGTGCGAAACACATAATTCAGCTTCAAATCTATGCGTAATACATGATTTATCTTCAAATGCATACGATACAATCGCTTTAGCTTCAATTCATTCAAACACATGAATCAGCTTCAAATTCATGCGAAACACATGATTTAGCTTCAAATTCAAGCAAAACAAACGGTTTAGCTTAAAATTCATGCGAAATACATGATTTTGCTTCAAATGCATACGAAACACATGATTTTGCTTCAAATTCATGCGAGACACAAGATTTAGCTTTAAATTCATGCGTAACATGTGACTGGGATTCAAATTCATGCGAAACACATGATTAAGCTTCGAATTCATTCGAAACACATGATTTAGCATCAAATTCAAGCAAAACCAACGGTTTAGCTTAAAATTCATGCGAAAAACATGATTTAGCTTCGAATTCATGCGAGACACGTGATTTAGCTTCGAATTCATGCGAAACACATGAATTAGTTTCAAATACATGCGAAATATATGTTTTAGCTTCAAATGCAGACGAAGCACATGATTTAGCTTCGAATTCATGCGAAACACATGAATTAGCTTTAAATTCATGCGATACACATTATTTAACTTCAAATCTATGCGAAATACATGATTTTGCTTCAAATGCATACGAAACACATGATTTTGCTTCAAATTCATGCGAGACACAAGATTTAGCTTTAAATTCATGCGTAACACATGACTGAGATTCAAATTCATGCGAAACACATGATTAAGCTTCGAATTCATGCAAAACACATTATTTAAATGCAAATCTATGCGAAATACATGATTTAGCTTCAAATGCATACGAAACAAACGCTTTAGCTTAAAATTCATGCGAAACACATGATTTAGCTTCGAATTCGTGCGAAACACATAATTCAGCTTCAAATCTATGCGTAATACATGATTTATCTTCAAATGCATACGATACAAACGATTTAGCTTCGAATTCATGCGAAACGCATGACTGAGCTTCAAGTTCATGCGGCACGCATGATTTTGCTTCAAATGTATACGAACCAATCGAGTTAGCTTCAAATACATTCGAAACACATGAATAAGCTTCACATTCATGCGAGACACATGATTTAGTTTCAAATTCATGAGAAACAAACGACTTAACTTAAAATTCATGCGAAACAAACGATTTAGCTTAAAATTCAGGCGAAACACATGATTCAGCTTCGAATTCATGCGAAACTCATGATTTCGCTTCGAGATCCTGCGAAACACATTATTTAAATGCAATCTATGCGAAATACATGATTTAGCTTCAAATGCATACCAAACAAACGCTTTAGCTTAAAATTCATGCGAAACACATGATTTAGCTTCGAATTCGTGCGAATCACATTATTTAGCTTCAAATCCATGCGAAATAAATGTTTTACCTTCAAATGCATACGAAACAAATTCATTCGAAACACATGAATTAGCTGCAAATTCATGCGAGACATATGATACAGCTTCATATCATGCGAAATAAACGATTTAGCTTAAAATTCAGGCGACACACATGATTCTGCTTCGAATTCATGCGCAACACAATATTTAGCTTCGAATCTATGCAATATACATGTTTTAGCTTCAAATGCATTCGAAACAAACGATTTAGCTTAAAATTCATGCGAAACACATGATTCAGCTTCGAATTCATGCGGAACACATAATTCAGCTTCAAATCTATGCGAACAAACGATGTAGCTTCAAATTCATTCGAAACACATGAATTAGATTCAAATTCACGCGAGACACATTATTTAGCTTGAAATGTATGGGAAATACATGATTTAGCTTCAAATGCATACGTAACATACGATTTAGCTTCAAATTGATTCGAAACTCATCATTAGCTTCGAATTCATGCGAAATACGCGACTTAGATTCAAATTCATGCGAGACGCATTATTCAGCTTCGAATTCATGCGAAACACATGATTTAACTTCGAATTCATGCGAAACACTTGATTAAGCTTCATATTGATGCTAGACACATGATATAGCTTCAAATTCATGCGAACCAAACGATTTATCTTAAAATTTATGCGAAACACATGATTTAGTTTCGAATTCATGCGAAACACATGAATTAGTTCCAATTCATGCGAGACATATGATATAGGTTCATATTCACGCGAAACAAACGATTTAGCTTCAAATGCATACGAAACAAACGCTTAGCTTAAAATTCATGAGAAACACATGATTCAGCTTCAAATCTATGCGTAATACATGATTTATCTTCAAAAGCATTCGAAACAAACAATTTAGCTTAAAATTCATGCGTAACACATGATTTAGCTTCGAAATCGTGCGAAACACATAATTCAGCTTCAAATTTATGCGTAATACATGATTTATCTTCAAATGCATACGAAACAAACGATTTAGCCTCAAATTGTTGCGAAACACATGAATTAGCATCAAGTTCATGCGAGACACATGCTATAGCTTCATATTCATGCGATACAAACGATTTAGCTTAAAGTTCATGCGAAACACATGATTCAGATTCGAATTCATGCGAAACACAATATTTACCTTCAAATCTATGCGAAATACATAATTTACCTTCAACTGCATACGGAACAAACGATTTAGCTTCAAATTCATTCGAAACACATGAATTAGCATCAAATATATGCGTAATACATGATTTATCTTCAAATGCATACGATACAAACGATTTAGCTTCGAATTCATGCAAAACGCGGTGACTGAGCTTCAAGTTCATGCGGGACGCATGATTTAGCTTCAAATGCATACGAAACAATCGAGTTAGCTTCAAATTCATTCGAAACACGTGATTTAGCTTCAAATCATTCGAAACACATGAATTAGCATCAAATTCATACGAAACACATGATATAGCTTCAAATACATACGAAACGAACGGTTTAGCTTAAATTTCATGCGAAGCACATGACTTAGCATCGAATTCGTGCGAAACACATAATTCAGCTTCAAATCTATGCGTAATACGTGATTTATCTTCAAATGCATACGATACAATCGCTTTAGCCTCAAATTCATTCAAACACATGAATCAGCTTCAAATTCATGCGAAACACATGAATTAGCATCAAATATATGCGAAAAATACAATGATTTAGCTTCAAATGCATACGAAACAATCGAGTTAGCTTCAAATTCATTCGAAACACATGATTAAGCTTCATATTGATGCTAGACACATGATATAGCTTCAAATTCATGCGAATCAAACGATTTATCTTAAAATTTATGCGAAACACATGATTTAGTTTCGATTCATGCGAAACACATGAATTAGTTCCTATTCATGCGAGACATATGATATAGGTTCATAATCACGCGAAACAAACGATTTAGCTTCAAATGCATACGAAACAAACCCTTTAGCTTAAAATTCATGCGAAACACATGATTTAGCTTCAAATCTATGCGTAATACATGATTTATCTTCAAATGCATTCGAAACAAACGCTTTAGCTTAAAATTCATGCGAAACACATGATTTAGCTTCGAATTCGTGCGAAACACATAATTCAGCTTCAAATCTATGCGTAATACATGATTTATCTTCAAATGCATACGATACAAACGATTTAGCTTCGAATTCATGCGAAACGCATGACTGAGCTTCAAGTTCATGCGGCACGCATGATTTTGCTTCAAATGTATACGAACCAATCGAGTTAGCTTCAAATACATTCGAAACACATGAATAAGCTTCACATTCATGCGAGACACATGATTTAGTTTCAAATTCATGAGAAACAAACGACTTACTTAAAATTCATGCGAAACAAACGATTTAGCTTAAAATTCAGGCGAAACACATGATTCAGCTTCGAATTCATGCGAAACTCATGATTTCGCTTCGAGATCCTGCGAAACACATTATTTAAATGCAAATCTATGCGAAATACATGATTTAGCTTCAAATGCATACCAAACAAACGCTTTAGCTTAAAATTCATGCGAAACACATGATTTAGCTTCGAATTCGTGCGAATCACATTATTTAGCTTCAAATCCATGCGAAATAAATGTTTACCTTCAAATGCATACGAAACAAATTCATTCGAAACACATGAATTAGCTGCAAATTCATGCGAGACATATGATACAGCTTCATATTCATGCGAAATAAACGATTTAGCTTAAAATTCAGGCGACACACATGATTCTGCTTCGAATTCATGCGCAACACAATATTTAGCTTCGAATCTATGCAATATACATGTTTTAGCTTCAAATGCATTCGAAACAAACGATTTAGCTTAAAATTCATGCGAAACACATGATTCAGCTTCGAATTCATGCGGAACACATAATTCAGCTTCAAATCTATGCGAAACAAACGATGTAGCTTCAAATTCATTCGAAACACATGAATTAGATTCAAATTCACGCGAGACACATTATTTAGCTTGAAATGTATGGGAAATACATGATTTAGCTTCAAATGCATACGTAACATACGATTTAGCTTCAAATTGATTCGAAACTCATCATTAGCTTCGAATTCATGCGAAATACGCGACTTAGATTCAAATTCATGCGAGACGCATTATTCAGCTTCGAATTCATGCGAAACACATGATTTAACTTCGAATTCATGCGAAACACTTGATTAAGCTTCATATTGATGCTAGACACATGATATAGCTTCAAATTCATGCGAACAAACGATTTATCTTAAAATTTATGCGAAACACATGATTCAGCTTCGAATTCATGCGAAACTCATGATTTCGCTTCGAGATCCTGCGAAACACATTATTTAAATGCAAATCTATGCGAAATACATGATTTAGCTTCAAATGCATACCAAACAAACGCTTTAGCTTAAAATTCATGCGAAACACATGATTTAGCTTCGAATTCGTGCGAATACAATTATTTAGCTTCAAATCCATGCGAAATAAATGTTTTACCTTCAAATGCATACGAAGCACATGATTTAGCTTCGAATTCATGCAAAACACATTATTTAAATGCAAATCTATGCGAAATACATGATTTAGCTTCAAATGCATACGAAACGAACGCTTTAGCTTAAAATTCATGCGAAACACATGATTTAGCTTCGAATTCGTGCGAAACACATAATTCAACTTCAAATCTATGCGTAATACATGATTTATCTTCAAATGCATACGATACAAACGATTTAGCTTCGAATTCATGCAAAACGCGTGACTGAGCTTCAAGTTCATGCGGGACGCATGATTTAGCTTCAAATGCATACGAAACAATCGAGTTAGCTTCAAATTCATTCGAACACATGAATGAGCTTAGAATTCATGCGAAACACATGATTTAGCTCGAGTTCATGCGAAACACGTGATTTAGCTTCAAATTCATTCGAAACACATGAATTAGCATCAAATTCATACGAAACACATGATATAGCTTCAAATACATACGAAACGAACGGTTTAGCTTAAGTTTCATGCGAAGCACATGATTTAGCATCGAATTCGTGCGAAACACATAATTCAGCTTCAAATCTATGCGTAATACATGATTTATCTTCAAATGCATACGATACAATCGCTTTAGCTTCAAATTCATTCAAACACATGAATCAGCTTCAAATTCATGCGAAACACATGATTTAGCTTCAAATTCAAGCAAAACAAACGGTTTAGCTTAAAATTCATGCGAAATACATGATTTTGCTTCAAATGCATACGAAACACATGATTTTGCTTCAAATTCATGCGAGACACAAGATTTAGCTTTAAATTCATGCGTAACATGTGACTGGGATTCAAATTCATGCGAAACACATGATTAAGCTTCGAATTCATTCGAAACACATGATTTAGCATCAAATTCAAGCAAAACCAACGGTTTAGCTTAAAATTCATGCGAAAAACATGATTTAGCTTCGAATTCATGCGAGACACGTGATTTAGCTTCGAATTCATGCGAAACACATGATTTAGCATCAAATGCATACGAAACAAACGAGTTAGCTTCAAATTCATTCGAAACACATGAATTAGCATCAAATATATGCGAAATACATGATTTAGCTTCAAATGCATACGAAACAATCGAGTTAGCTTCAAATTCATTCGAAACACATGATTAAGCTTCATATTGATGCTAGACACATAATATAGCTTCAAATTCATGCGAATCAAACGATTTGTCTTAAAATATATGCGAAACACGTGATTTAGTTTCGAATTCATGCGAAACACATGAATTAGTTCCAATTCATGCGAGACATATGATATAGGTTCATATTCACGCGAAACAAACGATTTAGCTTCAAATGCATACGAAACAAACGCTTTAGCTTAAAATTCATGAGAAACACATGATTCAGCTTCAAATCTATGCGTAATACTTGATTTATCTTCAAAAGCATTCGAAACAAAACAATTTAGCTTAAAATTCATGCGTAACACATGATTTAGCTTCGAAATCGTGCGAAACACATAATTCAGCGTCAAATTTATGCGTAATACATGATTTATCTTCAAATGCATACGAAACAAACGATTAGCCTCAAATTGTTGCGAAACACATGAATTAGCATCAAGTTCATGCGAGACACATGCTATAGCTTCATATTCATGCGATACAAACGATTTAGCTTAAAGTTCATGCGAAACACATGATTCAGATTCGAATTCATGCGAAACACAATATTTACCTCAAATCTATGCGAAATACATAATTTACCTTCAACTGCATACGGAACAAACGATTTAGCTTCAAATTCATTCGAAACACATGAATTAGCATCAAATATATGCGTAATACATGATTTATCTTCAAATGCATACGATACAAACGATTTAGCTTCGAATTCATGCAAAACGCGTGACTGAGCTTCAAGTTCATGCGGGACGCATGATTTATCTTCAAATGCATACGAAACAATCGAGTTAGCTTCAAATTCATTCGAAACACATGAATGAGCTTAGAATTCATGCGAAACACATGATTTAGCTCGAATTCATGCGAAACACGTGATTTAGCTTCAAATTCATTCGAAACACATGAATTAGCATCAAATTCATACGAAACACATGATATAGCTTCAAATACATACGAAACGAACGGTTTAGCTTAAATTTCATGCGAAGCACATGACTTAGCATCGAATTCGTGCGAAACACATAATTCAGCTTCAAATCTATGCGTAATACATGATTTATCTTCAAATGCATACGATACAATCGCTTTAGCTTCAAATTCATTCAAACACATGAATCAGCTTCAAATTCATGCGAAACACATGATTTAGCTTCAAATTCAAGCAAAACAAACGGTTTAGCTTAAAATTCATGCGAAATACATGATTTTGCTTCAAATGCATACGAAACACATGATTTTGCTTCAAATTCATGCGAGACACAAGATTTAGCTTTAAATTCATGCGTAACATGTGACTGGGATTCAAATTCATGCGAAACACATGATTAAGCTTCGAATTCATTCGAACACATGATTTAGCATCAAATTCAAGCAAAACCAACGGTTTAGCTTAAAATTCATGCGAAAAACATGATTTAGCTTCGAATTCATGCGAGACACGTGATTTAGCTTCGAATTCATGCGAAACACATGAATTAGTTTCAAATACATGCGAAATATATGTTTTAGCATCAAATGCAGACGAAGCACATGATTTAGCTTCGAATTCATGCGAAACACATGAATTAGCTTTAAATTCATGCGATACACATTATTTAACTTCAAATCTATGCGAAATACATGATTTGCTTCAAATGCATACGAAACACATGATTTTGCTTCAAATTCATGCGAGACACAAGATTTAGCTTTAAATTCATGCGTAACACGTGACTGAGATTCAAATTCATGCGAAACACATGATTAAGCTTCGAATTCATGCAAAACACATTATTTAAATGCAAATCTATGCGAAATACATGATTTAGCTTCAAATGCATACGAAACAAACGCTTTAGCTTAAAATTCATGCGAAACACATGATTTAGCTTCGAATTCGTGCGAAACACATAATTCAGCTTCAAATCTATGCGTAATACATGATTTATCTTCAAATGCATACGATACAAACGATTTAGCTTCGAATTCATGCGAAACGCATGACTGAGCTTCAAGTTCATGCGGCACGCATGATTTTGCTTCAAATGTATACGAACCAATCGAGTTAGCTTCAAATACATTCGAAACACATGAATAAGCTTCACATTCATGCGAGACACATGATTTAGTTTCAAATTCATGAGAAACAAACGACTTAACTTAAAATTCATGCGAAACAAACGATTTAGCTTAAAATTCAGGCGAAACACATGATTCAGCTTCGAATTCATGCGAAACTCATGATTTCGCTTCGAGATCCTGCGAAACACATTATTTAAATGCAAATCTATGCGAAATACATGATTTAGCTTCAAATGCATACCAAACAAACGCTTTAGCTTAAAATTCATGCGAAACACATGATTTAGCTTCGAATTCGTGCGAATCACATTATTTAGCTTCAAATCCATGCGAAATAAATGTTTTACCTTCAAATGCATACGAAACAAATTCATTCGAAACACATGAATTAGCTGCAAATTCATGCGAGACATATGATACAGCTTCATATTCATGCGAAATAAACGATTTAGCTTAAAATTCAGGCGACACACATGATTCTGCTTCGAATTCATGCGCAACACAATATTTAGCTTCGAATCAATGCAATATACATGATTTAGCTTCAAATGCATTCGAAACAAACGATTTAGCTTAAAATTCATGCAAAACACATGATTCAGCTTCGAATTCATGCGGAACACATAATTCAGCTTCAAATCTATGCGAAACAAACGATGTAGCTTCAAATTCATTCGAAACACATGAATTAGATTCAAATTCACGCGAGACACATTATTTAGCTTGAAATGTATGGGAAATACATGATTTAGCTTCAAATGCATACGTAACATACGATTTAGCTTCAAATTGATTCAAAACTCATGATTAGCTTCGAATTCATGCGAAATACGCGACTTAGATTCAAATTCATGCGAGACGCATTATTCAGCTTCGAATTCATGCGAAACACATGATTTAGCTTCGAATTCATGCGAAGCACAATATTGAGCTTCAAATCAATGCGAAATACATGATTTAATTTCAAATGCATACGAAACAAACGATTTAGCTTCAAATTCATTCGAAACACATGAATTAGCCCCAAATTCATGCTAAACACATTATTTAGCTTCAAATCCATGCGAGATACATGATCTAGCTTCAAATGCATACGAAACAAACGATTTAGCTTCGAATTCATGCGAAACACGTGACTGAGCTTCGAGTTCATGCGGGACACATGATTTAGCTTCAAATGCATACGAAACAATCGAGTTAGCTTCAAATTCATGCGTAACACATGATTTAGCTTCGAATTCATGTGAGACCCAATATTGAGCTTCAAATCTATGCGAAAAACATGATTTTGCTTCAAATGCATACGAAACACATGATTTTGCTACAAAATCATGCGAGACACATGATTTAGCATCGAATTCATGCGAAACACATGATTTAGCATCAAATGCATACGAAACAAACGAGTTAGCTTCAAATTCATTCGAAACACATGAATTAGCATCAAATATATGCGAAATACATGATTTAGCTTCAAATGCATACGAAACAATCGAGTTAGCTTCAAATTCATTCGAAACACATGATTAAGCTTCATATTGATGCTAGACACATGATATAGCTTCAAATTCATGCGAATCAAACGATTTATCTTAAAATTTATGCGAAACACATGATTTAGTTTCGATTCATGCGAAACACATGAATTAGTTCCTATTCATGCGAGACATATGATATAGGTTCATAATCACGCGAAACAAACGATTTAGCTTCAAATGCATACGAAACAAACCCTTTAGCTTAAAATTCATGCGAAACACATGATTTAGCTTCAAATCTATGCGTAATACATGATTTATCTTCAAATGCATTCGAAACAAACGATTTATCCTCAAATTGATGCGAAACACATGGATTAGCATCAAGTTCATGCGAGACACATGCTATAGCTTCATATTCATGCGATACAAACGATTTAGCTTAAAGTTCATGCGAGACACATGAATTAGCTTCATATCAATGCTAGACACATGATATAGCTACAAATTCATGCGAAACAAACGATTTAAATTAAAATTCATGGAAACACATGATTTAGCTTCGAGTTCAAGCGAATCACATTATTTAGCTTCAAATCCATGAGAAATAAATGTTTTACCTTCAAATGCATACGAAACAAATTCATTCGAAACACATGAATTAGCTTCAAATTCATGCGAGACATATGATATAGCTTCATATTCATGCGAAATAAACGATTTAGCTTAAAATTCAGGCGACACACATGATTCTGCTTCGAATTCATGCGCAACACAATATTTAGCTTCGAATTTATGCAATATACATGATTTAGCTTCAAATGCATTCGAAACAAACGATTTAGCTTAAAATTCATGCGAAACACATGATTCAGCTTCGAATTCATGCGGAACACATAATTCTGCTTCAAATCTATGCGAAACAAACGATGTAGCTTCAAATTCATTCGAAACACATGAATTAGATTCAAATTCACGCGAGACACATTATTTAGCTTGAAATGTATGGGAAATACATGATTTAGCTTCAAATGCATACGTAACATACGATTTAGCTTCAAATTGATTCGAAACTCATGATTAGCTTCGAATTCATGCGAAATACGCGACTTAGATTCAAATTCATGCGAGACGCATTATTCAGCTTCGAATTCATGCGAAACACATGATTTAATTTCAAATGCATACGAAACAAACGATTTAGCTTCAAATTCATTCGAAACACATGAATTAGCCCCAAATTCATGCTAAACACATTATTTAGCTTCAAATCCATGCGAGATACATGATCTAGCTTCAAATGCATACGAAACTAACGATTTAGCTTCGAATTCATGCGAAACACGTGACTGAGCTTCGAGTTCATGCGGGACACATGATTTAGCTTCAAATGCATACGAAACAATCGAGTTAGCTTCAAATTTATGCGTAACACATGATTTAGCTTCGAATTCGTGCGGAACACATAATTCAGCTTCAAATCTATGCGTAATACAAGATTTATCTTCAAATGCATACGAAACAAACGATTTAGCTTCAAATTGATTCGAAACACATGAATTAGCATCAAGTTCATGTGAGACACACGCTATAGCTTCATATTCATGCCAAACAAACGATTTAGCTTAAAGTTCATCCGAAATACATGATTCAGCTTCAAATTAATGCGGAACGCGTGATTTAGCTTCAAATTCATGCGAGACATATGAGGCCCTCATGCGAGGCCCTCCGCATTCCTAAACGGCCCGCGGCTATCACCGTGGCGGGTGCGGGGGACGCGCCGGTGGATCGTGTGACTTCGCGGGTCGACCTGGTCTTACGGTTGACCGGGCGCGGGAACGCTCCTGTGCCGCTTTCCGCGTTCGTCCTCCGGAGACTAACTGGGCACGCGTCCAAGACGACCGTCGATATTCGCATTTACCCGCATCTGCAGGACCTCGTTTTAGCGGACCCTGATCCGACTTTAGATCTCCCAGTAGATCTCTTAATCGGGGCCGATCGTTACGGTGATGTGATCGGTCCCGGCCTGCGCAGCGGAACGACCGGCCAGCCCATCGCGCAGGAAACGGTATTCGGTTGGGTCGTCTCGGGCGCCGCATCGACACCCGCGAACGATCCCGATCCCTCCGTGGCGTCCCTGCACTGTCGCGCGGAGGAGCAGTTGGAGCAGCAATTGCGATTGTTCTGGGAGCTCGAGGAGGCGAGTCCCAAATCTGTTCTCTCCCCTGACGAGTCGAGGTGCGAGGAACATTTCGTCAAAACAGTCTCACGGCGGGCGGACGGACGATGCGTGGTTCGGTTACCCCTGCGTACCGAACCACCCCTCGCTCTCGGCTCGTCAAAGGGCCGTGCCCTAGTCATGCTCCGTGGAGTCGAGCGGCGACTCAGGGGCGACAGTCAGTTGGAGACCGCGTACCGGGACTTTCTGGCCGAATATGACGCCCTCGAGCATATGGAGGAGGCCCCTCAGGGACCGCAGGATGGCGCGGTGTTCCCTCTGCACCACCCAGTGGTCAAGCGGAACGTGGACGGAACACCGCGCTTCCGCGTTGTTTTCAAGGCCTCTAGCCCCACTTCTAACGGACTGTCGCTGAACGATTACTTACTGACCGGGCCGAAGTTGCAGTGAGACATCTTCTCGGTACTGTTGCGCTGGCGAGTCCCGCGATTCGCCCTCAAGGCCGACATCGAGAAGCATGCCGTGACGAGCTCACACACCTCCTAGGGCGTGGGGGCTTCAAGCCAGGAAAATGGGCAGCCAACACCCTTCTGGTGTTGGCGAATAGCCAGAAGTCGGCGGCGGTGGACCTCACGGGGGCTGCTCATCAGCACCATCCCGTGTTGCGGGTGGATTGGAGTCCGGACTCCGACTCCTTCGGGTTCACCGTCGTCCCAGACTCCGCTCCGTCGGTCACGAAGAGAGCGGTGATATCGGTGATCGCGCGCTTGTACGATCCGCTAGGCTGGGCGGCATCGGCAGTAATCAAAGTAAAAATATTGCTGCAGGAGCTATGGTTGGGGGGTGCGGATTGGGATGCTCCGCTCCCGGACGAGCTCAACCAGCCGTGGCGCGAACTCGTCGTCGAGTTACCGCTCTTAATCGCCGCGCGTGTGCCACGCTGGTTTGGCTCCTTTTTTCTCGTATAAACGGCGAGGCGGCGAGACAATAACACGATCAACGTGCGTTGGCCCGACCGTCAAACGCTCGCTTCGGCCGTATGTATACGCGGCGTTTTTGCCTTAGAAGGCAATGACCCGGCCATCGACACCTGACGATGCTTCCCCTTGAACATCGGCCAGGTGTCTATATATACTGCCGCACATTTCGATAAACGTTACAATTCGATACAATACAGTGCAACGCAATACAATTTGGATTGTCAAGATTTTGGTCGTTAACGTCACGTGTTTAATTCTGCGCCCTTGCGACCATCCGAATCCCTGCTTCACTTTTCTACGGTGAACGGAACCGTGCTCCAACAATCGTAATTATTAACAATTCTTTTGCGCCGTGCGCAACACATTTTATACAAGTTTACGTGGACTGTGGAGGCCGACATACCTCAGCGAGCGACACGTCGTCGGACTACATCATTTTGTCTCCTTACGACCTCCGGCAATTATTTTGTGCCGTACGCAACAATAATAAAATTATGATATCTATAAAAGTAAAAGGATTAGCGTTTACTTCTCGTATTTTCATCAATACTACTACTAGTATTTACATTTCGGCTCGTATTGCGACTGTCCTCGAGCATCAGTCTGGTCTGGACTGTTTAGCGCGCTTTGACGGCTACCGCTTGGGTAGTCGAGTTTCGTCGAGCTAAATGGCACGGGAAGGGGTTAGTGTTCGCATGTCCGGAAATGATTTTGCTCTTTTACTACTTTCACGTACACGGCGGATTTCGCTGATAAAAACATCGCCGACCACGTACCGCCACGGGACTGAGCGGCCGCACGGTCAGCGTGACCTCGTAAAATCCCCAAAATTAGCATTTGAAAAATATGGTAAGACGATGACCATTTCCCCCGCCAAACAGGACAGAGGTACAAGAAAAAGTAACCACAAGGGTGTTCCTTAGTTACATGTGTAAAAAATGATTTTTGAGCGTGAAGAAATAATGTGCGTAAAATTTCAAAGCGACTGGACAATGGTAACCGGTGTCGCATCGGGATCAAAGATTTGAAATTTCTATTATTTACGTTAATTTTAATATAAATGTGCTCCACTGTTTTAGAGGCAGTACTAAATATTTTTTAATGAAAATATAATCTTACGTGTATATAATATTATCGAGACTTAATTTAAAATTATACGTTATAATAAAATTAATTGAAATATCTTATAAAATGTTACATACTGGTCAATATACGGCTTTTATTCAGATTGATTTGCTGGCATTTGGATGACGTCACCGATAATCTTCCAATACTTGTAAAATGAATTGTTTATTATATTTGTTTTTCTTTAATAAGTTAGTACATACGGTGATAAAGTTCAAGCCTCGTTCTACATGTCACACAATTTTTATTAGGCTCTCAGGAGGAAGAAAGAAGAAACGTAAATGAAGAAACGGAAGAACTTCAAGAAGATCCGTATGAAATGATTTTTCACAGTAAGGAAATTGTGAACAGAAATTACGTATTCTAATCGAGAGACTAACATTTGAAATAGCAGCTACACCATCTTACATAAAATATCTCGTGCAGGCATTAAAATCATATCTCTTCGGCAAGAGAGCATCAGATAAGTAAGTACATACGTAATCATACAATGGTAAAAATTCGCAGACTATTTGAATATGAATTATTTACAAATTAATTTTCTGTTACATTATGTGTTATTAAAGAATGGAGGAAAATCATCACCTTTCGCCACGACACTTCACAATTCCAAGGACGATATGCAACAAAACAATTTAACGTAGAATACAATTTTGTACTCTTCTAATTATGCATGATATCAATGCAGCTTTTCAAGTAGAGTTTTTAAAAATAACAATGTATTTTACTTAGATAACTACAACGATAATAAAATAAAATGAATTACACATTAAGTATTTGATAAATAAATGTAATCGAAATTATGTCGTCTTTGATTTTATTGTAAACAGAAATATTTGTCCAAACTATATCATGTTTGGTGTCATTTTAATCATATAAGTATCAGGAATATATTTAAAAAATAAGTATTAAAATGTTGAAATTAAAAAAAAGTTATGTCATTGTATTATGAATTGCCTTTCGGGAATTCGAGTCAAAGGAGGAGCGGCGCGTGCCGCAACACACGTATTCGCAGACTCCGTCGAACCTTAGTATTCGCGTAGCGAGAAAATTGATAAAATACAAGGCCATTGCAATATCACGGCGTCAGTGATGACAGACTAAAATTATGCGAGGATGAGAGAAACTACTACAACTTCTTTGAAACTGGATCAAATGATTTGAATTTTTTCTAGATGATAGAAAGACTAATATACTAGACAATAACTAAATTACTTTGATACAATTTTGCTATTACAGTAGACCTCCGTTTATTTGGACTCTGTTTATCTGACATAGTAACATGTTTACCGACAAGTAGATGTCAGGAACGATGCCCCTCTTACCCGACTCTAGTCTACGCGACTGTTTTTGCTTCTTACTTAAAGAGTCTAGCATAATCTTCCTGCGAAGAATGTGAGATAAGTAACGATTTAATTAAGTTACTCGTATCTGTTTGATTCATCCAGAAACTATATTTTCAGTATGACTTCTCATAAATGAAACGAAAAAGTAAAAGTAAGTGCTTTGTATTGATGAAAAATTTGTAATTAATAGACGCTTGAGAAAAAATTAATTAAACAATTAATCCCCCTTGTCTCGTAAATATGATATTGGTATATATATATATATGTATGTATATGTATGTATATGTATATATGTATACAGTAGATGTACGAATACCAACTATACATACACATAAGCGTGCAAGTATGAAAGATCTAATAAAAGCATGAATGTGGTAAAATAGAAAATAAAATAAAAAACATCAAAATATATAAGGAATACATATCAAATACTATTGAGAATTAAATATACAGAAATTAAAGTTTATACAAAACACATATTAAAAATATTATAAAGATTATTTTGATGTTCAATATTTTAGTGTATACAGAAATTTAGATACAGATTGTAGCGGCACACGGTCGGCGACCGTAATAACCATAAAACTGTCTGCTTGCAGATGTCAAGGGTTCGACGGAGAGAAAATTTCCTTGACGTTTGCCAGACCCGGAAATTTCTCTGTCTCTTTGTTTTTTATCACTGCCACATGCACTGTAGGCCTAGTCGCGGAGAAAGTCGCCGGCCGCGTACCGCTACCCGGCCGAACGGCCAGCGCGCCCCTACAGCGAGGGTTCGACGATGGCTGCCTCCCCCGCCAAACTAAGCGGGGGAAAAGAAGACAGCGAGTCTCCCAAAAAGGCGTGGCCTTTTTGGGGGACATAATATAAATAACAGCGGCAAGAAACTGAAATTCTTCTCGTCTAAGCATTACGCCGAGCCTCTACACGTTTAACTATTCCAACGCGCCCCATCTAGTATCCATCAGCACCGCGCGTCATTTTATATACATCTCCGAATAAAATCTAGTGCAATTTCACTCTGTGTCCTTCCGTTGTACCCCGAACACATTGCGTTACAATTGGTGACCCCGACGTGATCGCAACGAGGGACCAGTCAGGGACAGTGAATCATCCGTTCTAAGTTAACGAAACTCAAAAAAAAACCATGTTTGGAAACAGCGACAACGTGACGGGAACCCCCGAAATCAACAAAGTGGGTATACGTATACCGCCCTTTTGGCACAACAACCCGACGTTGTGGTTCGCCCAAGTCGAAGGACAATTCGCCTTAAACGGCATAACAGCCGACACGACCAAATTCTATTATATCACGTCGAATCTGGACTACAGATGCATGGAGGAGGTGCAAGACATAATAGGAAACCCTCCGGAAACCGACAAATACAAGAAAATAAAAGACGAGCTAATTCGGCGGCTGTCGACATCAGAGGAGCAGAGGATCCACCAACTCATAGAGCGAGAAGAGATCGGAGACCGGACACCATCCCAATTCCTACGTCACATCAGGAATTTGGCCGGCAGTACCGTGACTGACAAGTTCCTGCGGACGCTATTTTTAAATAGACTGCCAGCATCGATGCGTCCCATCCTCGCAACGCAAATGGACTCGCCGCTGGACAAGATGGCGGAACTGGCAGATAAAGTAAAAGAGCTCAACCCGTCGGGACAATGCTCGGCTGTGGCATCATCCGATACCAAATTCGACATCCTGCGTGAGCAAATGACCCGCCTAACGCAACAAGTAGCAGAGCTGACGAAACGCACCGCCGATGCCACGGAAAGCCGACGAAGCCGGGACCGCAGACCAGCACGAAACGGATGGCGAAGACGGAGCAGAACGCGAAGCCCATCCCAGCCAGGCGTCTGCTGGTATCACCGAAAATTCGGAGACCGCGCCACACGATGTACAACACCCTGCACACACGTCAGCCAGCAGGGAAACGAGACCGATCGGCCCTAGACGAGGCGAGGAGCGCCGATCCCAAAACAAGCCGCCTCTTCATGATGGATAAGGACACGAAGGTACAGTACCTCATCGATACCGGCGCCGATATTTGTGTATACCCGCGATCCCTAATAAAAGGACGACCGACGAAAAGTAACTACACCCTGTACGCAGCAAACGTGTCAACCATCTCGACGTATGGTGACATCGTCCTGCACCTAAACTTCGGGTTGCGTCGCGTCCTAACATGGAAATTCGTAATCGCGGACATTTCGAAACCCATAATCGGTGCTGACTTCTTAAAGAACTTCGGCTTGCTTGTAGATATTAAGAATAAGCGACTCATAGACAATAATACAAACGTTACAGCACGCGGAATATTAGGGACCGCCGATATAGAATCAATTAAAACGGTTGTCGGCGATTCACCCTACATCAAACTCCTAACCGCCTTCGTGGAAATAACTCGCCCGCCACAGACAAACAAAACAGCAAAACATAGCATTACACACCACATACAGACTACGGACGGACCACCGATTTTCGCGAAACCGAGGAGACTCGCCCCCGATAGGTTAAAAAGCGCCAGACAGGAATTCCAACACCTTTTATCAGAAGGAGTGATTCGGCCATCCAAAAGTCCATGGGCCTCACCCCTTCACTTAGTCCAGAAAAAGGACAATGGATGGCGACCCTGCGGCGACTATCGCGCACTAAATACGCGCACAATCCCGGACCGTTACCCGTTGCCTCATATCGAAGATTTTTCCCAAGCTTTGCACGGAAAAACAATTTTTTCAAAATTAGACCTGGTTAAAGCATACCACGAAATTCCAATTGAACCCGCAGACATAGAGAAAACTGCAATTACAACTCCATTCGGTCTTTTTGAATACGTTAGGATGCCGTTCGGACTACGGAACTCTGCCCAGACATTTCAGAGATTTATCAACGAAGTTTTACGCGGTTTAGATTTCTGCTATGCATACCTAGACGACATATTAATAGCATCCAGGGACGAAACCGAACACTTAGATCATATTAAACAAATTTTTACACGCCTACAAGAATACGGAGTTGTAATTAATCCAGCTAAATGCACATTCGGCAAAGATACGATAGATTTTTTGGGATACACGGTAAATTGCAAAGGGACGACACCGAGCCCAGACAAAGTAGAGGCAATCCGTAGTTTCCCCAAACCCACAAACGTACGCGAGTTGAGACGATTCTTAGGAATGGTCAACTTCTACCGCCGATTCATTCAAGGTGCAGCAAGATTGCAAGCCCCGTTGACCGACCTGTTGAAAGGTGCACCTACACGTGGAAACTCGCAGGTAAACTGGACACAAGACGCCGATATTGCCTTTGCACAGGTAAAGGAGGCACTAGCGCAAGCTACCCTCTTGGCGCATCCAGTACCTGGCGCGCAGTTGTCACTTAGTGTAGATGCATCCGACTACGCAATGGGTGCGGTTTTACAACAACGGGTCAGCAACACCTGGCAGCCTATAGCATTTTACACCAAAACCCTCTCCTCGGCACAACGAAAATACAGCGCGTACGACAGAGAACTGTTAGCAATGTACACCGCCGTGCGACGATTCCGTTACCAAATCGAAGGACAGGCAATCATAGTATTCACAGACCACAAACCTCTGGTTTACGCTTTTAAACAGCGGCCAGAGAAATGTACACCTAGACAATTCAGGCACCTAGATTTCATAGGACAATTCACGACGGACATACGACACGTCAACGGGACAGACAATATAGTCGCGAACGCTCTATCCCGGGTAGAGGAATTACACAGACCAGCATGCGTAGACATTAGACAAATAGCCGAAGCTCAAGAGTCAGATGAAGAGCTCCAACGTCTCTTACTGGCTGAGACGGCGCTTAATTTAAAAAAACTACGTTTTCCAACGGCTACCGGAGGAGATGTAGAGGTATATTGCGACATCGCCACACCTACCGTCCGACCATACGTGCCCAAAAATTATCGCCGACAAATTTTCAAAACTTTGCACGGTCTATCACACCCCGGAACAAGACCATCAAAAAAACTAATCGCGGACCGTTTCGTGTGGCCAGCAATGAACAGAGACTGCACCCAATGGACCAAAGAGTGCACCCAATGCCAACGAAACAAAATCACGCGCCATACAATATCACCAACAGGCAGGTTCGAACCACCGAACTCCAGATTCGAACATGTCCATATCGATATAGTAGGGCCACTACCGATTTCACAAGGATTTCGCTACTGTCTTACCTGCGTCGATCGCTTCACCCGTTGGCCAGAGGCGATCCCAATGGAAGACATCACCGCAGAGACAGTAGCGAGAACCTTGGTAACCGGATGGATTGCGCGTTTTGGGATACCCGCAAAAATCACCACTGACCAAGGCAGACAATTCGAGTCCCAGCTCTTCAAATAGTTAACTCGAAGAACCGGCGCCAAGCACATCAGAACGACGGCGTACAACCCAGCAGCTAACGGCATGGTCGAAAGACTCCACCGGCAATTAAAAGCCGCCATAAGGTGCTACGATACCGACGACTGGACAGAAGCCTTACCCCTTATATTATTAGGGATAAGGACCGCAGTGAAGGAAGACATACAAACAACCCCAGCAGAGATGGTCTACGGCAGCAACCTCCGACTTCCAGGAGAATTTTTCATGTCAAACCCAGAGACCGACATCTCAGAATTCGTAAACCAACTACGACACAAAATTCAAAAATTAAAACCGCGTCCAGCAACAAACCACGGTCACAAAAGTATATTCGTCCATAAAGATCTAGGCACAACCGAGTACGTCTTCCTCCGACACGATGCAGTAAAATCACCATTGCAATCTCCATACGACGGACCGTACAAAGTTTTGAAACGCGGAGATAAAAATTTTACCATACGAGTAGGCAGTCAGGAGAAAACAGTCTCAATAGATCGCTTAAAACCGGCGCATATAGTAAGCGATGAGCACGATAGTAGAGTGAAAAGCAAAGAAGCAAGCCACCGCGAAATTGCTAACGCGCCGCATAGCATCTTAAAAAACAGTTCAGCACCGATTACTACACGATCCGGCCGCACAGTTAAATTTACAGACCGATACATCGCGCGTTAAATTAAAGATACCACATGTATATACTTTAGCATATAAGACGAAAAACCCACTGTACACATATAATAAGGAACACCGCGAGCGGATACAAAATTTGTATTCTTTTTTTTTATATAGTCATAATATAGCGTTTACACTGGCAAGGGGGTGATGTAGCGGCACACGGTCGGCGACCGTAATAACCATAAAACTGTCCGCTTGCAGATGTCAAGGGTTCGACGGAGAGAAAACGTCCTTGACGTTTGCAAGACCCGGAAATTTCTTTGTCTCTTTGTTTTTTATCACTGCCACATGCACTGCAGGCCTAGTCGCGGAGAAAGTCGCCGGCCGCGTACCGCTACCCGGCCGAACGGCCAGCGCGCCCCTACAGCGAGGGTTCGACGATGGCTGCCTCCCCCGCCAAACTAAGCGGGGGAAAAGAAGACAGCGAGTCTCCCAAAAAGGCGTGGCCTTTTTGGGGGACATAATATAAATAACAGCGGCAAGAAACTGAAATTCTTCTCGTCTAAGCATTACGCCGAGCCTCTACACGTTTAACTATTCCGCCGCGCTCCATCTAGTATCCATCAGCACCGCGCGTCATTTTATATACATCTCCGAATAAAATCTAGTGCAATTTCACTCTGTGTCCTTCCGTTGTACCCCGAACACATTGCGTTACACAGATGATAACTAGAAAAGGCTCAATAACAAGTACGCAGTAGTTAACTTTTCATTCTTACAAGGCACAGTAACTCGATCAAAAACTACTATTTATATTTTGTTAAATATTTTGTATTTGTATTTATGTAAAAGACATCAACATATATTTTAAATGTTTTTTACGAAGTGCACCATAGATAAAGAAAACCATATAATTTGTCGAAAACTTCGGACGCCACTTTAATGGGCACAGTAATTAACACACTTAACCTATCTGGCTATCACACTGAACTGGAAATTAACAGTCATGGAATCCATATAATATCGGTTTTAAACAATGGAAACTGTTTGATGAGAATTTTTGGGTTCTCCATAATTCTTTCACGAATTGAAACCGATGTCATAATTGTTTTCAATCCCTACTTTATGAAGGTATATTCAAGTATGTAAAAAAGTTTGAACCTTCTAAATTCTAGCAAAAGTCATCCGCAAATCTATTCGTAGCCTTCAAATAAAGATACAGAAAAAAGATGAAAATTTTATTCGACGCCACGAATAAATGTGCTTTGCATAAAAAATGTATGTATTGGAAGTGGATGTAAAATGAAATGTGCACTGATACTTTCTGGTAGAAAAATATCTTTACTTCGCGACATGTGAAGAAGCTCAAAGAAGAAGAAACTCAACGGGCTAGAATGCCGGACGAATAGATAGCACACTTTAAAGTTAACGTAATTTAGATTTATTTAAGGTAATAACCAAGATTCTAATACTATACAGATTTGTAAATTACTGTTATGAACATACACAAATGAAATAAATTACGTTACGCCAGTTTAAACAATTTTACTTAGAAGAAAAGAATTTTTATGGAAATATAGTGGGAAAAGTGATAGCATATTTAACTAAGAATTATGTTGCGGCGCCATGTAATTCCAAATAAAAAAACATGAAGAAAGTGTAGAAGAATATTTTTTGTTTGGGATTTAGTATTCGAGAAAATCGAGATTGAAAATTTGCTAAGCGATGTACATCGCTTATAGCTGGAAAAACGTATGTATGAAGTAAGAATTCAAACCTGGTTTTCTCGAAAACAAAATCCTAAAAAAAAAGAAGTTATTCCATATCATTTTCATTTCTTTTTTATGAAGAATAACCCGGTGCCCGCTTGTATATAGATTCAGGAATACCCTGCATTTTTCAACAGGATGATGCCGCGAATTTTTTTCTCGAGGATTGATCAGCAAGGTCATATCGCTAAAAATTTTGCGAAAATCATAACCATGCAAATGGCAGACAATTTCGAAACATTTCCGAATGACAAAAATGTATTTAAGATGAGAAGGAGCAAGAAGAGCAAAAACTAATAAAGAAACTACGTAGATAATAATGACTGTTAATAAATGGAAAGATGGAGTCACAAAACATTAGGCATCTGATATAATTCCTTGATTTATTAACATGCATAATTTTTAGTTATGTGTGCCAATATTTTGTCCCATTGTATTTCTATACAAATTCTCTTTTTCAAATAAAATTGTTTACACGTGCGAAATGCAATTTTATTTCATTTGTGTATGTTTATAGTGGTATGTTGCAAATTTATATGGAAACAGGATTTTGTTTGTAATGTTATGTAAATAAAAATAACATTAGTTTTAAAGTATGCCATCTTTTTGTCGGATACGGTATGTGGCGGCCACGGCGACGGGCATCGCACCGCGCTTGGCGAGCGAGAGCCGTGGGGATGCGAACGGCGGCCGACCCGATGTCGCCAACGATCTTTTGTCCGTCATTTGTTCGAACAGTCGAACTGAGTCGCGGCCCGGGTGTAAAAAGTTAGTTAGTTTCGTTAACGTTGATTCTCGAGCGATCACGAATAAACAGTAAATCACGAATGGCTCTCGACTCCCACACTTTATTACCTCGAAACGAAAACCAGGATACTTAGAACGCATAATCGGAGTCTTGAGACCAATCATCCACACCTTCCTATCTTTATTTGAAAAACAATTTTATGAATATTGATTTGTTTTTGTTTTCGAACAATATAAAGTACGTGTTGATAATTAAATAGTATTTTTATTAGTCGGGCAAATTCTCGACGAATAAAATGATTTATTTCGTACTCGTCGAATAAAGATACTTATTTTATTCGGACCCTCCAATGTCCAATAAAGATAAAGTATCTTTTGTTCGAAACGTTTTTATAATTTATTGTCTGAATAATGTACAACTTTGTTCGGTTGTCATTTGTTTCGCAATTACAATAATCTGCAATATTTATATCTTTTTTTATACAGCAAATTATACAGCATACTATTCGGAAGATGCAAATGAATATCAGCATAAATTATCCTGTAAAAATATCGTACCGTATTCATGATGAAATAGTCGAAAATGTAAAATGGTAGATGTTCTTAATCGAGTAGTACATATATTTAATCTATCCAAAAGTTCCAGTCATATTACTACGAGATCGATTAATATGGTATAAAACAATAATGCATCGTCATACATAATAAAATTCGTTGATGAGAAGTAAATTAAAAAGATTAAATATTTAAATTATAGAAAAAATTATAACTTAAATTACATTGCAGCTACTGCAGTAACTCGAAATTTTATATTACTTTAACGATTCCTTTAGTGTCGTTAATATTATTTATTCCAAGTAGAATAGCAAATATACGAGCAAACCCTAACAGAAAATTTGAAAAATTTGGAACATTGATTGCAATAGATTATGTTATTGAGGAATAGTCTTTTCTCTATTCCTGTGAAAAATAAACATCAATTATTTTACGTCCTCATTACTTTGGTCCACAATTTTCAATAAAGAAGAAGTAGACAACATTATGTAATATATCAGATAGGGTCTAGGATTTATTTAAAAATGGTTTCATCAAAAAGGAACAAAATACGTCGAGATACACCATATGCTGTGCAATGCTTCGAAATTCTCGTTTACGATAACAATGGTAAAAAGAAACTGCGTGCTGGAGCATAGTTTTGGGACAGACCTCTCGTCCTGGACAGCAATTCCAGAGAATACTATTTTATGACACCCTCAAGTGGCTTTCTCGTTTAGGGTTTCCGAGGAGAAGAATCAAGCCGTCAGAGGAATGACTAACAGACGACTCGAGGCAATAGATACGAATGTGCACACTGGAGGCGAGCAGGACAAAGATGGCTCTCAACATCGAGATCACATCGAATTAGGAAAGGACGAGAGAAATAGTATATGCTTTTTATAGAATTGTTCGATAAAATCCATTTAAGAAGAAATTATTTTTTAAAAAATTGACCTAAGTACCAAAAAGAAATTTTGTAGGAATTAAAGCTGGTTAAAACTACAGAAAATAATTGTAAAATTCAAGTTTTAAATTTTATCTTATTTTGTTAATAACAGATTAGCATACTGAAAATTTCATCGAAATCTGTAGAATATCATTCAAGTTACACAAGCCGATTTTGTTGAAACTTATGGAAGGCTTAAGTCTTCGAAAATATTTGAGGCGATCTTGTATCAGAAACCATCCGTATTGAAGATACTAGCGCGGCGGAGTGGTAATCACCGCCGCGGAATGAGAGTATCGATATTTACAATGTGGCTGCGAATTTCGAATAGTTTCTGCAGTTCTATCGTTCTTTTTTTAAATCCTTCGTGAAGTCTAAATTGAAATCATTTTTGTATTCCTTGCATGTTAATTAAAGCCTGCTTAAACCGCAATTAAATAACTACAAGATGAGTACTATTAAACGTTAAGATGTAGAACAAACTAGTATATCTTAATGTTCCTAACCGTATAACTAAATCAAAGATTTTAAACTTCGATTTAAAAATATTAATTTTACATCCTCATATTTAAGTATAGTTCATCGAAAGTTCATAGGAAGTCTCATTTTTTTCGTAAATTAAATTTGAAAAATTATTTTCTACCAAAAGTTACCTCACTTGAGACCACCACTGTGCGATAATGCCATGACAGCATTTTCCACGCCGTGTGATCATTATTAATTTAATAGAATGCCCTTCGGACAAAGGAACGCCATAGCCACATTTCAAAGGTTAATGGACTCATTGCTATCCGTGATTTGGATGCGTCGTATTCGCACCCGATATCGTCACTCCGCGATATAAACTATCTCTCGGGTCGTAAAGCCGATTACGCTGCGCGACGGAGTGGATCGATATCGTTGTCCGTTTAATTAAAAAGGATAACTGTTTGGTTGATTTAGAATATGCCACTCAACAAGAATGAATAAGATTATGGCTGAATAAGTGTGAACTGAGCAACTGACAACTGATCGATGACTGGGGATTAAATGACGATGAATTGGCGAGTGACTACTACCCTAAGAAGAATCGGTTTCGAGTTTTTATACTGTTTTGTGGCCAGAAGACTCGAAATTGGTTGACCAGTGATGCGATGGAAGAGAATGTAAAGTGACATAGCACGCAGTGCCGCAGGTAGCAAGAAACCCTGGACGGGCGACCGAAGCGGTGCGTGCTAGCGACCCTATTATAAAAAATGCTGCCGATGAAGGTGTGCATTATTCAAAACTGCAGAAATGGCTTTATTGCCAGAAAGAAGATGGTTCGGAAAATCATAAACTTAGAAATTGCAAGAAAGAAGGCTATGGCTCTACAAATTGAAAACCTAATGAACCTGACCTTTTGTCGATTGCACGTCGTTCGTTGAAAGACTGTTAATTTGTATCGTTGAGCCGAAGATTCCCCGTCAATAAATGTTTTTTAAGGATAAAAGGGAAAGGTAGTTCTTCCCGGAGAAAGTTAGGCGGATGCAGCCCGAAAATTCCGTTGAAGGACGGAACAATCCGGTTTTCGAAGAAAAGTGCTACTCATATAATGTATTTAGTTACTCGCGCCCCGTCCCCCAGAACATTTAGAAAAATTGAAGAAATTAACAGAACGTCTCTGGAAAGCAAAAGTTACAAACTTGAAAACGTGATTTCCAACAATGCGAAGTAGCATATTTGGGACATGTAATAGAAGGAGACAAGATAAAGTATGCCCTGTAAAAGTTTTTCGCAACCCAAAAACATAAAAAGTATCCGCAAATTTGTATGACTCGCGGATTACTATCGCTGTTTTATAGAAAATTTTTCGCAAATTTTCAAACCGCTGACCGTTTCACTAAAAAAAGAAAAAGAAATTTGAACGGAATCCATCTAAGAAATTATCCACTGTGTCTCAGTTCGCAATAGAAGGGGTCTTTAGTTATGGCGAGCCAAAAAAGGCAAACTAATTATAGGACAGCCACTAGATTACTACAAGGAACAGAAATGAAGGAGTGCCTATTCGCTGCGTACTGTGCCTAGTGATCGGATCGATGCCGATACCATTGACGATATTTAATCAATTCGGTGGCAAAGTACTCAATAGGAAATCTGACAAAAGTATCGATACCCATTTGATACCTTACAAAAGTATTGATACCTGTTGGAATTTGCTAATAGTTTATTTACTAATAATGCAATACAAATATGATACAGTGTTTAATAAAGCATCTAGCGGATATAAAATGTACTTTGTGTGAAGAAGAGTGACTGTATGTGAAGTCGCGGAGATACTGTCTGATAGATCGTCTTCTAGGCTGACGAACGCCTCTGTAGTTCTATGGGAAGTAGCTTCTCGCATTGGAACGTGCGGTCCTTTTATACTATTCCTTCAGAAGGTCGGGCTTATACCTGCATTCATGAACCTCGGGGTTGTACCTTTATTTATTGCCCCTGTAGACATGTGTGTGTGTGTGTGTGTGTGTGTGTGTGTGTGTGTGTGTGTGTGTGTGTGTGTGTGTGTGTGTATGTGTGTGAGTATCCTTGTATATACCGACGATAGTCACACCAGCCGTAATTTATTGATTGATTAAACCACATTTTTCAGACATATTCTTTAACTTTATTCTATTTAAGGCCTTGGTTAACATGTCCGCTGGCATCTGGTCTGTGGGACAATATCTGTAGTCGACAATTTCTTGATTCATCAACTCCTTTATGAAGTGAAACTTCGTGTCGATATGTTTTGTCCTGTGGCTGAATTTCTTATTAAATGTGAGCTTAAGGCAGCTCTGATTGTCCTCATATATAATCTTTTTTTTTAATGTCCCCTAAAAAGTCTTTCAGCAATCGATCTATCCATATGCCTTCTTGTGTTGCCTCAGCTAGAGCGATGTATTCAGCTTTTGTTGAAGATAAAGCAACACATGTCTGCTTCCGACAGCCCCAACTTATAGATGATTCGAAATACTGAAACAAATAACCACTATTTGATTTTCTATCGGTGCGATTTTCAGCCCAGTCTGCATCAGCAAAACCGATGAGCCCCTTCTGTCCATCTGCTTGGCATAGCCTCAGTTCATAGTCTTTTGTTCCTTTAAGATATCTAAGAACTCTTTTTGCCTCTAGCCAATCATGAGCTGTGGGTTGCTTATTATGCTGACTCAATATCGTCACGCTTGCTGCTATATCTGGCCTCGTGTTGACGGCTAAATATAATAATGCACCAATTAATTGCTGATATCTCTCACTGTTAGGCATTGGTGTCGTATCATCTCTTGATTTTACATATCCTGGATCTAGAGGAATGTTCGGTGTTTGTTAATTAATTAATAAATTGTCAATTAATGTTTCTATATATTTAGTTTGCTTTATGCAATAAAATCCTTGATTATTCTTTCTAATTTCAATGCCTAGATAATGCTTTAAAATTCCAAGATCCGTGAGATGAAACTTCTTTTTTAAAAATTCAGCAACTTCATTTATTTTATTGGTATCCTTGGATGCAGTTAAAAAATCATCAACATAAATAATCAAGTAGATAATTTCTGTTTTATTTCTTTTCGTGTACAAGCATGAATCCGTGTTGCTTTGTACAAATCCAAATTTCTTGAGCCAATCATCTAATTGGTCATTCCACACCTTCGCTCCCTGCTTTAGTCCGTAAATGCCCTTCCTCAATTTACATACGTGGTCCTCTTTTCCTGAAATAATATAACCTTCGGGTTGCTTCATGTAAATTGTTTCTTTCAGTTCTCCATTGAGGAATGCTGTTTTGGCATCGAAGTGTTTCATGGTCATGTTTTTTATACCTCCTATTGTTAAAAGGGTCCTGAAAGTAGTTTGTCTTACCACTGGAGCAAGAACTTCGTCATAATCGGTGCCATATTTCTGTGAAAATCCTCGTGCAACGAGCCTTGCTTTATATCGCTCGACATTTCCATCAGCGTTTCGCTTTCTTTTAAAAACCCATTTACAAGTAACAATGACCCTGTCCTTTGGTTTTGGCACGATCTCCCATGTGCCATTTTCCTTTAATGAGTCGATCTCTTCGTCCATAGCCTTCTTCCAATAGTTTTTTTGGATCCAGCTAAAGCCTCCATTATGCTCCTTGGTTCATTATCTTCAGCTTTCAACATGTTTAATGTAGCCATGTATCGGTCTGGCGGTACACCCCTATTTGATCTCTCGGAACGTCTGCATTGATCAAGTTGAGTTTCATAATCAATCTGTCCACTGTATGTAGTATCGGTCTCATCGATAGATTCTATACTTGATTGCGTATCTGATGCTTCTGATTCTTCTTGGTGATGTTGTACTTGTTGTATCTCTTTATGAAAATCTGTATTTTCTGAAAGAATTACTTCATCACAAGCTGTATGAGTTGGAGATTCTTTTTCGGTTATTTTATCGTGAAAAGTTACATCTCGACTGGTTTTCACTCGATTTGTCTTTAAATCTAAAAGCCTATATGCTTTAGATTCTTCCGAGTAACCAACGAATGTATATTTCTCGGCCTTATCATCCAACTTTTTTCTTTGTTCTTTATGCACAAGAACATATGCATCGCAACCAAAAATGTGTAAGTTGCTTACATCGGGCTTCTTTGAGTACCATAACTCATATGGGGTTTTTTCTTTTGCATTTGTCGGCAATCTGTTTTGTAAGTAGTTAGCTGTATTTACAGCTTCACCCCAATATTTTTTTCGAGATTTGCATCGAGTAGCATGCACCGTGCCATTTCAATCAATGATCCGTTTTTTCTTTCTGCTACTCCATTTTGCTGTGGTGAATAAGGAGCCGTATACTGCATTTTGATGCCTTAATTGTTTAAATACATCGTTAAGTTCTCATTGATGTATTCCCTTTCTCGATCAGATCGTATTATTTTTGGCTTCCTTTCAAACTGCGTCTTTACCGTCTCAATAAACTGTTTCATGAAGGACGCGGCTTCATTCTTTTGACTCATAAAATAAACTGTCGTATACTTGGAATAATCATCTATCAGAGTCAATAAATACCTTTTCTGACCTGGCGTTACTGTCTGCATAGGTCCACAAACATCTGTATGTATTAAATCTAATACTGCACGTGATTTATTGCTGGATTCTTTGGGAAAAGGTTGACGTGCCATTTTTCCATTTATACAGCATTCACAATATTCCCTTTATCCACAGTCTCTTACCTGGATACCTGTGGCTAATCCTTTTGTCGCCAAATCCTTAATTGCACTTAGCTCTCGGTGCCCGAAGCGCCTGTGCCACACATGTTGGCAATTGTCCCCATGCTTCGTTTTTATGGCTTCATTTGCTGCGCAGGCCCTTTCAGCTATTTGTACCTGGTATAATTCCGGGGAAAGCCTTGCTATTGCCTGTAATTCCCCATTTTTAGTTATCTGGCACTCATTTTCTTCAAATACAAGTTTATAGCCTTTTTTGTCAACTTTTTCACCGACAATAAATTAGACCGTAGGCCCGGTACGTACAGGACATCGCGCACATTTATTTCAAAGATTTTTCCGTTACTAACTGCACACTTTATGACACCTGAACCGATGCCTTTCACTTCAGCGATATTTTCATCGTGGCGAGCCGTACATTGCCCTTTTTCTTCAGATCTATATGAATGAAAAAATCCATGGTTTTTACCATATGACTCGTAGCACCCGAGTGGACAAACCATATATTTTCTTTATTTTCTGCAGCTTTCACACGGAAACACGTTTCACCAGATATTTCTTCATCTTTCACTAAAATGCAGTAATCTTGAGAATGATTCTCTGAATTTTCATGTGACACTATATTTGCTTTCTCTTGTTTCTTCTGCCAAGCCTTGTATTTTATGCATTCAGATTTGAAATGCCCAGGTTTCTTACAGAAAAAGCAACTCTTCTTGTTCTGCGTCGCACTTTCATTTCCTTTATGTATTGTCTTCATGGCTGTATCGTTACACCGCTAACTCTCTTTTACGTCTTTAGCTCCACGGCGACTTTTGTACTCGTCGATCAGCTTACTCTTCACGAATTGAGATGTTAAGTCCTTTTCAGGCCTACTCTCTAATGCTGTGACAAAGTGTATCGTATGACTCCGGAAGACTTCCTAGTAATATTGCCGCGATGAGCTAATCTGGCAAATCTAGCCCAAGTGCTGTCAACTGGTTTATATTATTTGACATTCAAGTGATATGCGCCTCCATATCACCGTCTTCTTTTAGCACAGCTCTACATATTCGTTTGAGTAACAATACCTTGCTTGTCAATGTTGCATTTTGGTGGTATCCTTTAAGTGCGTCCCATGTCTCTCGTGCTGTCTTGGCGTTCCTTATGTGCAACAGCTGATCGTCTTCTGCGAGAAGTCCGATCGTTGCACGTGCCTGATCATCCTTTTGAGACCATGCTGCATCCACCGGCGTAGGCATTTCTTCCATGAATTGAACAACTTCCCACAATTTTTCTTTAATCAGCAGGAGTTCCACCTTATAACTCCATACTGCGTAATTTTCTCCGTTGAACTTCTGGATGGCAAATCGAAATCCTGTACCGTCTGCCATTGTAGAATAAACTTTATCACTTCACCTTTTCTTCACGAAAAAAAATTGGTTGTTTCACACTTTTTTGTATTATCCTTATTACACTTTATTCACACTAGAGACTGGGCCCATAACCTGTTGGAATTTGCTAATTGTTTATTTACTAATAATGCAATACAAATATGATACAGTGTTTAATAAAGCATCTAGCGGATTTAAAATGTACTTTGTGTGAAGAAAAGTGACTGTATGTGAAGTCGCGAAGATACTGTCTGATAGATCGTCTTCTAGGCTGACGAACGACACTGCAGTTCTATGGGAAGTAGTTTCTCGCACTGGAACGTGCAGTCCTTTTATACTATTCCTTCAGAAGGTCGGGCTTGTACCTGCATTTATGAACCTCGGGGATGTACCTTTATTTATTGCCCCTGTAGACATGTGTGTGTATATGTGTGAGTATCATTGTATATACCAACAATACCTATCTGAGATTAAAAGTCATTAAAATAATAACAGCAATAATATTAAACTAGTATAATCATTTTCATTTTTCATTTTTGTAGTATTGTCAGTGATGATTGGAACGATTTCGCATTCTAGTCTCTATTTTACAAATGTTCCATGTAAATAATTAGATATTGTCATAGCCATTCGATTTTCTGTTAATTTGAAAATTTCAATCGGACACGATTTCATTTCAAAATTCGGAATTGTGAAAAAGGCATCAGTGTTTCTGCTCGTCCATAGTTATACATACATCCTTAGCTGTTAGTAATTCCTTCTTCACATCCTTCTTTTGTTTTCCACATTTTTCATACAGGAGTTTCTATAAAGTTTTTAGGGTCAAGGTACGTACTTCATTAATTGTCTGAAACCCTTATCGGTGATATTATATTTGATAATTCCGTCCAAGAATCAAGGCCGTCAAAACCTTGTAGGGTTTGCCAAAAAAATAAAAAACGTATAGAAACAACGTGGGAGTGTAAGAAGTGAAAAGTTCCCTTACATCTACCAGAATGATTCGAATTGTCTCACACTATTGCAGATTATTAATTTTGTATTACTGATTTTCGTGTAAATAAACTTTTTGTAGTACTTGCATCTACCACAATTATTGCATCAGGCTGTAATTACTTATCAAATATTTTTAATTTTAAAAGGGCGCCGCCGCTAATATTTATATTTGGCCCGATCATCGTACTACGGGCTATGCCCGTAATATTCACTTTTGGCCCGATCAGCGTACTACGGGCTATGCCCGTAGTTGTCGTTTAACAATTTGAGCGCCACGCTGATTTTTAAGGAAGTCCCCGCCAGGCCACGCGCGCCGCTTAAAAGCGCTGAAATTGTAGAGCCAATGTTTCTTATCGCAGTAGAAGATAGTTTACGTTAAGAACGTGATCCTTATAAGCATTCATTCAACACGTTGGACGCCAAGTCTGTTTTGTTCTCTTTACCGTTTGACCCGCTAGATAAGATTTTATCGAAATGGATTCGTGGCCGGCATTACTTTTACGACAAACCAGTTCATTGCAGTACTTGGTCCTGTGCAGACAAAAATTTTCTTTAACCCTAAGCGTCAAAATGCCAGTCCGAGAGTGTGTGTGAAAGACGGTCTAAAAAACAACAACACAAACTCCAAAGAAAACCGGGAAAAGGCTCTGTAGTACGAAAATATTGTTAATTATGTTATGATAAAAATGTAACAAAAGATGGTAGAGTAATGGCCAGGAGAAAGACTAAGCGAGGTGTCACATTTTGTAATACCCGTAAAGGAGATCGGTTATTATGTTTACCGTGTTTGAATGAAATCCATTAATCCTGTAATGAGTCAAAATTATGTAAATTTGAAATAATTTTTCTGTAAATCCATAAAACAGTGTAAATTTTATAGTTCTATATCATGTTACACGATGTCAGCCAGTGGTGGTTGACGCGGCCTAAACGGAAAGTCTAGTGTCAGCCACCGATGGCTGACGTGGCGCTCAACGTATTAAGGGGGGATAAAAGGGACGGTTGGGTCCACCCGATGGCCTGCCATTGGCTAACTGAAACGAGATTCTAACGCAGTAGCTTCAGATTTTTATAAAAGCAACTTGCTTCGTCTTCTACCTCTCATTTTGATCCTGCTTGCCACAGAAAATCTGCGTTGCGTCGACGAGTCTGAACAGCTAGTATAGCTAGAAGGAATTGCTATAGTGTCTTCGAAGTGACAGTTTCCGTGCAACTAGAAGGAATTCTTACAGTGATTTTTACGATGATTCGCTCTATTACCGATCTTGCCAAGGATTGCGCTCCTTCGAATGAGGTAATTAATTTTTGACCTTTTAATTTCGCAAGTTCGCCGTAGTTTCAGGATCATACAATTATGTTGTCCAAATTTGTATATTGTAACTGGTTTATAAAATTGATTGCCATTTTTTATAGAATCTTAAATGACTAACGTCAGAGAATGCATTAGGATCAACAGAATTAATAAAAAATTCATGATGTCATTCAAAAAGTGATATGGTTAATAGACTCATCTAATAATTTGGAGATAAACAAAATTAAAATACAGGCTCGATAAATTATTTAACGACTAACTGAATTAATATATGCATTCTCATTAATATAATGCATTCTCTGTTACCGTATTTAACCAATAGATGAAATAATTTTCAAATCCATTAAATTATTCTCACAAATACAATTAAGTAATTTGGCGATCAACCGAACCAATATACAAATTTACAAAATAATATATATATGTAATAAGAACGAAATATTCGCTTTTCGTTACAGAGATCGAGAAATGGAGCGAATAACGAGGCGTCCGCTGCGATGGACGAAATACATGAACAGCTCGCAGTACGGTTTCTTGTAAAGAGATCGAAAAGCTACACGATCGGCAAACACCCGTCGTCAAGAAGACAGAGACAATCGAGTAGGGTTGCGAGGACTGTTGCGAGGACGATTGCGAGTTCCATTCCGAGTTTGTCTGCCAGTTCGATTGCCAGATTGATTTCGAGTCCAATTGCGAATTCGATTGCGAGTTCGAGTTCGACTGTAAGTTCGACTGCGAGTCCATCTTCGAATTCGACCGCACAAGAATCTCTGCAATATTTACGCTTGGCGCCAAGAACAGGGCACAGAACCCTAGCGGAACCGCAGTTCAAGGAACCGCTAACTTATCAATGTTATTATTGCCCGAAATACTTTCTGCACAAAATGGTCTATAGACAGCACGCAATTTGCCATATTCGGAAGCTCCACTGATATACGAAATACAAGAAGGGATACAAATCGATAATAGAAAAGAGAAGACACGAATTTTTTTCGATCGCGTCGCATAAAACAATCGGCTCTTTTCATATTAACCCCGGAAAGTACGTCCATAAATATTATTGATAAGTGATCAGTGTTTAGTGACCATGTAGTGAAAGTAAACGTTGAAATTGCCTGCCCGGAGACATTATTCTCTTCGTCACCGTCGGCTACAGATCAGCTGCGCAGTTCATCAAAAATTGTACGAGGTCAATGCACTATCCTCCTGCACCCATTTCCGTGCATGAAGTGGATTTACAACTAAATGGGTGAGTTTTTTATTAATTATATTCTTCATATACAAATTACATACGCCTTTTAACGCGAATATTTATTATTAAATTAGCTTTGCGAATCATTCGTTGAACTGTGTTCGGAAACGGTATTATTTAAATTAAAATATCATTTACGTACCTTGTTAAACTTCACTGTACACCTTGCTTAAAAATTTCGTATCTTACACACGAGGTGTCATGCACACTAGAAAATTAAAACGGCCGTCACGGTTAAATTACTTATTATTTTGAATTCGAAAAATTAGTAAATATTCTTCAGACATTCTGAAGTAAGAATAAATAGCGTTCTTCTTAAAATTATCACTGTAATGTAATAAAATTAAATTCGGAAGTTCACGCTCCGTGACTTGTTCATTGATGCGAAAGCAGCACTTCACCTCTCATTGGTCAGTGTTTATCGTTAATAACTCGTAAACAAAGCCGCGGATTGTATTTTCGCAAAGGAAAAAGTTACTTCAAATGACCTTAGCTATCCCTCATTTTCTGCTGTTAAAATAATTGTGGAACGCCCTGTACATATATATATATATATATAATGGAAATTACTTTCCTTAGACATCAAATTATAAAAACATATCAATCGTAATCAAATAAAGTTTTCATTTAATCTCAAAACAAAACATATTTCAATGCTTTCTATAAATACTATAGAAATTGAAAGAGTATCAACTTCAGTTTTTTAAAATAGAACTTCTTTATTCGTCTCCTAATACTTGCCATCGATGAAAAATATGTTTATTTTGCAAAAAAATCTACTATTCCAATGTAATGTGAGATGTTGCATTGAAAATGAACTTCACGCGTTCAGTCTGCAGGGGAAATTGTGAAAGCGGCTACCTGATTGGGTTTGCGGAAATATGTCTAGTCTCAGCCCCTGACTTTTGCTGCTTAACCTCTTAAATCTGCGATTTACGTTCGAGAATTTCGGGCCGGAAACGTAAACAAGCTCGCGCAGCCTTCGAGCCATTCGCACGACTTGTACAATACGCTGATCGGGCCAATCGTAAATATTACGGGCATCGCTCGTGGTACGACGGTCGCGGTTGGTAATTTGCCCCATCACAAATAGCACAGACAAGGTTCGTGATGCGTTCTTATTATCTCTTCGTATCGTGATCAGTTTCAAGTTATTCTTGATCACATTCGCACATCGAAATTTATCTTCATAAATTCTAGAGAAGCATCCCCACAAGATGTTTTCAAGAAAAAGATTTCGTGATGAGAGCAGTGAGATTTGTGCTAATAATTTTGCTAACGAAAGTGACAGTAGTGACAATATATGTTCTGTTCGAAGAAAATGCATGCGATTAGATGTTGATGATACTTCTGACGACGATCAACTACCAGAGCCCTGGCTTTGGAGAGGAATAAGAAATAGTCCAAAAATCTGAGACTATACGATGACTGCTAGCCTAAGAGAGGCAGCCTTACTCTGACTTAGGAGGAAGTAGAAGAGAATTAGATATATTTAATCTAATATTTATTTGATGACATATTCTGGCAAAATATTGTAACCGAAACTAACCGGTATGCAGATCAAATACGAGAGCATCCATGCAGAACAGGAGAAATCGACGACACTTGGTTTCCTGTAGATTCTAACGAAATCAAAAGATATTCTGCATTGTCCATAATAACGGCACAGGTAAAAAAACCAAGAAAACAAATGAATTGGTCGAAGAGGGCTGTTATTGAAACGCCGATGAAATGACTTTGAAAAGATATCTGCAAATTACAAGGTGTTTGCATTTCGCAAACAATAATCTGTTTGTCAATACAGATAAATTGAGCAAGATTAAACCTGTGATCAATTATTTGAACAAAAACTTTAAAGAAGTATATATAATGAAAGAAGACAATGCTATTGATGAATCGCTCATGAAATTGAAGGGGCGCTTATCTTATAGGCAATTTAACCCGTCATAAAAGGCTGACTCATCGAAATGACTACACAAGGATCCAATCGTACTCCAAAACCACATTGTATTACAGAGTACAACAAGGGAATGAATGGAATTGATCTCCAAGACCAAATATTAGCAAGCTTTCCAGTAGTGAGGAAATACATGAAAGAAAGTAAAAAAAATTTTTTTATCTGCTGGTCTTTTGAATTCCTACATTTTATGCAACGAAATAAATAACGGGTGGAAGCAATGTTACGTTGACTATAGGATCAACATAGCCGAATCACTATTGAAGAATATGCCAAAACCGAATTATAGAGAACGAGGACAATTATCTTCCGGAGATATGCCAGAAAGACTGCACTCGAAGCATTGGGCTCATTTTCCAAAACATATTGACCCAGCAGCCTCAAAATTAAGGCCGTCAAAGCCTTGTAGGGTTTGCCAAAAAAATAAAAAACGTATAGAAACAACGTGGGAGTGTAAGAAGTGCAAAGTTCCCTTACATCTACCAGAATGTTTCGAATTGTATCACACTATTGCAGATTATTAATTTTGTATTACTGATTTTCGTATAAATAAACTTTTTGTAGTACTTGCATCTTCCACAATTATTGCATCAGGTTGTAATTACTTATCAAATATTTATAATTTTAAAAGGGCGCCGCCGCTAATATTTATATTTGGCCCGATCATCGTACTACGGGCTATGCCCGTAATATTCACTTTTGGCCCGATCAGCGTGCTACGGGCTATGCCCGTAGTTGTCGGTTAACAATTTGAGCGCCACGCTGATTTTTAAGGAAGTCCCCGCCAGGCCACGCGAGCCGCTTAAAAGCGCTGAGATTGTAGAGCCAATGTTTCTTATCGCAGCAGAAGATAGTTTACGTTAAGAACGTGATCCTTATAAGCATTCATTCAACACGTTAGACGCCAAGTCTGTTTTGTTCTCTTTACCGTTTGACCCGCTAGATAAGATTTTATCGAAATGGATTCGTGTCCGGTATTACTTTTACGACAAACCAGTTCATTGCAGTACTTGGTCCTGTGCAGACAAAAATTTTCTTTAACCCTAAGCGTCAAAATGCCAGTCCGAGAGTGTGTGTGAAAGACGGTCTAAAAAACAACAACACAAACTCCAAAGAAAACAGGGAAAAGGCTCTGAAGTACGAAAATATTGTTAATTATGTTATGATAAAAATGTAACAACACATGGTAGAGTAATGGCCAGGAGAACGACTAAGCGAGGTGTCACATTTTGTAATACCCGTAAGGGAGATCGGTTATTATGTTTACCGTGTTTGAATGAAATCCATTAATCCTGTAATGAGTCAAAATTATGTAAATTTGAAATAAATTTTCTGTAAATCCATAAAACAGTGTAAATTGTATAGTTCTATATCATGTTACACGATGTGAGCCAGTGGTGGTTGACGCGGCCTAAACGGAAAGTCTAGTGTCAACCACCGATGGCTGACTTGGTGCTCAACGTATTAAGGGGGGATAAAAGGGACGGTTGGGTCCACCCGATGGCCTGCCATTGGCTAACTGAAACAAGATTCTAACGCAGTAGCTTCAGATTTTTATAAAAGCAACTTGCTTCGTCTTCTACCTCTCATTTTGATCCTGTTTGCCACAAAAAATCTGCGTTGCGTCGACGAGTCTGAACAGCTAGTATAACTAGAAGGAATTGCTATAGTGTCTTCGAAGTGACAGTTTCCGTGCAACTAGAAGGAATTCTTACAGTGATTTTTACGATGATTCGCTCTATTACCGATCTTGCCAAGGATTGCGCTCCTTCGAATGAGGTAATTAATTTTTGACCTTTTAATTTCGCAAGTTCGCCGTAGTTTCAGGATCATACAATTATGTTGTCCAAATTTGTATATTGTAACTAGTTTATAAAATTGATTGCCATTTTTTATAGAATCTTAAATGACTAACGTCATAGAATGCATTCGGATCAACAGAATTAATAACAAATTCATGAGGTCATTCAAAGAGTGATATGGTTAATAGACTCATCTAATAATTTGGAGATAAACAATATTAAAATACAGGCTCGATAAATTATTTAACGACTAACTGAATTAATATATGCATTCTCATTAATATAATGCATTCTCTGTTACCGTATTTAACCAATAGATGAAATAATTTTCAAATCCATTAAATTATTCTCACAAATACAATTAAGTAATTTGGCGATCAACCGAACCAATATACAAATTTACAAAATAATATATATATGTAATAAGAACGAAATATTCGCTTTTCGTTACAGAGATCGAGAAATGGGGCGAGTCGTCCGATGCGATGGACAAAATACATGAACAGCTCGCAGTACGGTTTCTTGTAAAGAGATCGAAAAGCTACACGATCGGCAAACACCCGTCGTCAAGAAGACAGAGACAATCGAGTAGGGTTGCGAGGACTGTTGCGAGGACGATTGCGAGTTCCATTCCGAGTTTGTCTGCCAGTTCGATTGCCAGATTGATTTCGAGTCCAATTGCGAATTCGATTGCGAGTTCGAGTTCGACTGTAAGTTCGACTGCGAGTCCATCTTCGAATTCGACCGCACAAGAATCTCTGCAATATTTACGCTTGGCGCCAAGAACAGGGCACAGAACCCTAGCGGAACCGCAGTTCAAGGAACCGCTAACTTACCAATGTTATTATTGCCCGAAATACTTTCTGCATAAAATGGTCTATAGACAGCACGCAATTTGCCATATTCGGAAGCTCCACTGATATACGAAATACAGGAAGGGATTCAAATCGATAATAGAAAAGAGGAGACACGAATTTTTTTCGATCGCGTCGCATAAAACAATCGGCTCTTTTCAGGGCCATACATATTAACCCCGGAAAGTACGTCCATAAATATTATTGATAAGTGATCAGTGTTTAGTGACCATGTAGTGAAAGTAAACGTTGAAATTGCCTGCCCGGAGACATTCTTCTCTTCGTCACCGTCGGCTACAGATCAGCTGCGCAGTTCATCAAAACTTGTACGAGGTCAATGCACTATCCTCCTGCACCCATTTCCGTGCATGAAGTGGATTTACAACTAAATGTGTGAGTTTTTTATTAATTATATTCTTCATATACAAATTACATACGCCTTTTAACGCGAATATTTATTATTAAATTAGCTTTGCGAATCATTCGTTGAACTGTGTTCGGAAACGGTATTATTTAAATTAAAATATCATTTACGTACCTTGTTAAACTTCACTGTACACCTTGCTTAAAAATTTCGTATCTTACACACGAGGTGCCATGCACACTAGAAAATTAAAACGGCCGTCACGGTTAAATTACTTATTATTTCGAATTCGAAAAATTAGTAAATATTCTTCAGACATTCTGAAGTAAGGATAAATAGCGTTCTTCTTAAAATTATCACTGTAATGTAATAAAATTAAATTCGGAAGTTCACGCACCGTGACTTGTTCATTGATGCGAAAGCAGCACTTCACCTCTCATTGGTCAGTGTTTTTCGTTAATAACTCGTAAACAAAGCCGCGGATTGTATTTTCGCAAAGGAAAAAGTTACTTCAAATGACCTTAGCTATCCCTCATTTTCGGCTGTTAAAATGATTGTGGAACGCCCTGTATATATATAATGGAAATTACTTTTCTTAGACATCAAATTATAAAAACATATCAATCGTAATCAAATAAAGTTTTCATTTAATCTCAAAACAAAACATGTTTCAATGCTTTCTATAAATACTATAGAAATTGAAAGAGTATCAACTTCAGTTTTTTAAAATAGAACTTCTTTATTCGACTCCTAATACTTGCAATCGATGAAAAATATGTTTATTTTGCATAAAAATCGACTATTCCAATGTAATGTGAGATGTTACATTGAAAATGAACTTCACGCGTTCAGTCTGCAGAGGAAATTGTGAAAGCGGCTACCTGATTGGGTTTGCGGAAATATGTCTAGTCTCAGCCCCTAACTTTTACTGCTTAACCCCTTAAATCTGCGATTTACGTTCGAGAATTTCGGGCCGGAAACGTAAACAAGCTCGCGCAGCCTTCGTGCCATTCGCACGACTTGTACAATACGCTGAGCGGGCCAATCGTAAATATTACGGGCTTCGCTCGTGGTACGACGGTCGCGGTTGGTAATTTGCCCCACCACAAATAGCACAGACAAGGTTCGTGATGCGTTCTTATTATCTCTTCGTATCGTGATCAGTTTCAAGTTATTCTTGATCACATTCGCACATCGAAATTTATCTTCATAAATTCTAGAGAAGCATCCCCACAAGATGTTTTCAAGACAAAAGATTTCGTGATGAGAGCAGTGAGAATTGTGCTAATAATTTTGCTAACGAAAGTGACAGTAGTGACAATATATGTTCTGTTCGAAGAAAATGCATGCGATTAGATATTGAGGATACTTCTGACGACGATCAACTACCAGAGCCCTGGCTTTGGAGAGGAATAAGAAATAGTCCAAAAATCTGAGACGATACGATGACTGCTAGCCTAAGAGAGGCAGCCTTACTCTGACTTAGGAGGAAGTAGAAGAGAATTAGATATATTTAATCTAATATTTATTTGATGACATATTCTGGCAAAATATTGTAACCGAAACTAACCGGTATGCAGATCAAATACGAGAGAATCCATGCAGAACAGGAGAAATCGACGACACTTGGTTTCCTGTAGATTCTAACGAAATCAAAAGATATTTTGCATTGTCCATAATAACGGCACAGGTAAAAAAACCAAGAAAACAACTGAGTTGGTCGAAGAGGGCTGTTATTGAAACGCCGATGAAATGACTTTGAAAAGATATCTGCAAATTACAAGGTGTTTGCATTTCGCAAACAATAATCTGTTTGTCAATACAGATAAATTGAGCAAGATTAAACCTGTGATCAATTATTTGAACAGAAACTTTAAAGAAGTATATATAATGAAAGAAGACAATGCTATTGATGAATCGCTCATGAAATTGAAGGGGCGCTTATCTTATAGGCAATTTAACCCGTCATAAAAGGCTGACTCATCGAAATGACTACACAAGGATCCAATCGTACTCCAAAACCACATTGTATTACAGAGTACAACAAGGGAATGAATGGAATTGATCTCCAAGACCAAATATTAGCAAGCTTTCCAGTAGTGAGGAAATACATGAAAGGATGTAAAAAAAACTTTTTTATCTGCTGGTCTTTTGAATTCCTACATTTTATGCAACGAAATAAATAACGGGTGGAAGCAATGTTACGTTGACTATAGGATCAACATAGCCGAATCACTATTGAAGAATATGCCAAAACCGAATTATAGAGAACGAGGACAATTATCTTCCGGAGATATGCCAGAAAGACTGCACTCGAATCATTGGGCTCATTTTTCAAAACATATTGACCCAGCAGCATCAAAATTAAGGCCGTCAAAGCCTTGTAGGGTTTGCCAAAAAAATAAAAAACGTACAGAAACAACGTGGGAGTGTAAGAAGTGCAAAGTTCCCTTACAACTACCAGAATGTTTTGAATTGTATCACACTATTGCAGATTATTAATTTTGTATTACTGATTTTCGTATAAATAAACTTTTTGTAGTACTTGCATCTACCACAATTATTGCATCAGGTTGTAATTACTTATCAAATATTTATAATTTTAAAAGGGCGCCGCCGCTAATATTTATATTTGGCCCGATCATCGTACTACGGGCTATGCCCGTAATATTCACTTTTGGCCCGATCAGCGTACTACGGGCTATGCCCGTAGTTGTCGTTTAACAATTTGAGCGCCACGCTGATTTTTAAGGAAGTCCCCGCCAGGCCACGCGCGCCGCTTAAAAGCGCTGAAATTGTAGAGCCAATGTTTCTTATCGCAGTAGAAGATAGTTTACGTTAAGAACGTGATCCTTATAAGCATTCATTCAACACGTTGGACGCCAAGTCTGTTTTGTTCTCTTTACCGTTTGACCCGCTAGATAAGATTTTATCGAAATGGATTCGTGGCCGGCATTACTTTTACGACAAACCAGTTCATTGCAGTACTTGGTCCTGTGCAGACAAAAATTTTCTTTAACCCTAAGCGTCAAAATGCCAGTCCGAGAGTGTGTGTGAAAGACGGTCTAAAAAACAACAACACAAACTCCAAAGAAAACCGGGAAAAGGCTCTGTAGTACGAAAATATTGTTAATTATGTTATGATAAAAATGTAACAAAAGATGGTAGAGTAATGGCCAGGAGAAAGACTAAGCGAGGTGTCACATTTTGTAATACCCGTAAAGGAGATCGGTTATTATGTTTACCGTGTTTGAATGAAATCCATTAATCCTGTAATGAGTCAAAATTATGTAAATTTGAAATAAATTTTCTGTAAATCCATAAAACAGTGTAAATTTTATAGTTCTATATCATGTTACACGATGTCAGCCAGTGGTGGTTGACGCGGCCTAAACGGAAAGTCTAGTGTCAGCCACCGATGGCTGACGTGGCGCTCAACGTATTAAGGGGGGATAAAAGGGACGGTTGGGTCCACCCGATGGCCTGCCATTGGCTAACTGAAACGAGATTCTAACGCAGTAGCTTCAGATTTTTATAAAAGCAACTTGCTTCGTCTTCTACCTCTCATTTTGATCCTGCTTGCCGCAGAAAATCTGCGTTGCGTCGACGAGTCTGAACAGCTAGTATAGCTAGAAGGAATTGCTATAGTGTCTTCGAAGTGACAGTTTCCGTGCAACTAGAAGGAATTCTTACAGTGATTTTTACGATGATTCGCTCTATTACCGATCTTGCCAAGGATTGCGCTCCTTCGAATGAGGTAATTAATTTTTGATCTTTTAATTTCGCAAGTTCGCCGTAGTTTCAGGATCATACAATTATGTTGTCCAAATTTGTATATTGTAACTGGTTTATAAAATTGATTGCCATTTTTTATAGAATCTTAAATGACTAACGTCAGAGAATGCATTAGGATCAACAGAATTAATAAAAAATTCAGGATGTCATTCAAAAAGTGATATGGTTAATAGACTCATCTAATAATTTGGAGATAAACAAAATTAAAATACAGGCTCGATAAATTATTTAACGACTAACTGAATTAATATATGCATTCTCATTAATATAATGCATTCTCTGTTACCGTATTTAACCAATAGATGAAATAATTTTCAAATCCATTAAATTATTCTCACAAATACAATTAAGTAATTTGGCGATCAACCGAACCAATATACAAATTTACAAAATAATATATATATGTAATAAGAACGAAATATTCGCTTTTCGTTACAGAGATCGAGAAATGGAGCGAATAACGAGGCGTCCGCTGCGATGGACGAAATACATGAACAGCTCGCAGTACGGTTTCTTGTAAAGAGATCGAAAAGCTACACGATCGGCAAACACCCGTCGTCAAGAAGACAGAGACAATCGAGTAGGGTTGCGAGGACTGTTGCGAGGACGATTGCGAGTTCCATTCCGAGTTTGTCTGCCAGTTCGATTGCCAGATTGATTTCGAGTCCAATTGCGAATTCGATTGCGAGTTCGAGTTCGACTGTAAGTTCGACTGCGAGTCCATCTTCGAATTCGACCGCACAAGAATCTCTGCAATATTTACGTTTGGCGCCAAGAACAGGGCACAGAACCCTAGCGGAACCGCAGTTCAAGGAACCGCTAACTTATCAATGTTATTATTGCCCGAAATACTTTCTGCACAAAATGGTCTATAGACAGCACGCAATTTGCCATATTCGGAAGCTCCACTGATATACGAAATACAAGAAGGGATACAAATCGATAATAGAAAAGAGAAGACACGAATTTTTTTCGATCGCGTCGCATAAAACAATCGGCTCTTTTCAGGGCCATACATATTAACCCCGGAAAGTACGTCCATAAATATTATTGATAAGTGATCAGTGTTTAGTGACCATGTAGTGAAAGTAAACGTTGAAATTGCCTGCCCGGAGACATTCTTCTCTTCGTCACCGTCGGCTACAGATCAGCTGCGCAGTTCATCAAAAATTGTACGAGGTCAATGCACTATCCTCCTGCACCCATTTCCGTGCATGAAGTGGATTTACAACTAAATGGGTGAGTTTTTTATTAATTATATTCTTCATATACAAATTACATACGCCTTTTAACGCGAATATTTATTATTAAATTAGCTTTGCGAATCATTCGTTGAACTGTGTTCGGAAACGGTATTATTTAAATTAAAATATCATTTACGTACCTTGTTAAACTTCACTGTACACCTTGCTTAAAAATTTCGTATCTTACACACGAGGTGTCATGCACACTAGAAAATTAAAACGGCCGTCACGGTTAAATTACTTATTATTTTGAATTCGAAAAATTAGTAAATATTCTTCAGACATTCTGAAGTAAGAATAAATAGCGTTCTTCTTAAAATTATCACTGTAATGTAATAAAATTAAATTCGGAAGTTCACGCACCGTGACTTGTTCATTGATGCGAAAGCAGCACTTCACCTCTCATTGGTCAGTGTTTATCGTTAATAACTCGTAAACAAAGCCGCGGATTGTATTTTCGCAAAGGAAAAAGTTACTTCAAATGACCTTAGCTATCCCTCATTTTCTGCTGTTAAAATAATTCTGGAACGCCCTGTACATATATATATATATATAATGGAAATTACTTTCCTTAGACATCAAATTATAAAAACATATCAATCGTAATCAAATAAAGTTTTCATTTAATCTCAAAACAAAACATATTTCAATGCTTTCTATAAATACTATAGAAATTGAAAGAGTATCAACTTCAGTTTTTTAAAATAGAACTTCTTTATTCGTCTCCTAATACTTGCCATCGATGAAAAATATGTTTATTTTGCAAAAAAATCTACTATTCCAATGTAATGTGAGATGTTGCATTGAAAATGAACTTCACGCGTTCAGTCTGCAGGGGAAATTGTGAAAGCGGCTACCTGATTGGGTTTGCGGAAATATATCTAGTCTCAGCCCCTGACTTTTGCTGCTTAACCTCTTAAATCTGCGATTTACGTTCGAGAATTTCGGGCCGGAAACGTAAACAAGCTCGCGCAGCCTTCGAGCCATTCGCACGACTTGTACAATACGCTGATCGGGCCAATCGTAAATATTACGGGCATCGCTCGTGGTACGACGGTCGCGGTTGGTAATTTGCCCCATCACAAATAGCACAGACAAGGTTCGTGATGCGTTCTTATTATCTCTTCGTATCGTGATCAGTTTCAAGTTATTCTTGATCACATTCGCACATCGAAATTTATCTTCATAAATTCTAGAGAAGCATCCCCACAAGATGTTTTCAAGAAAAAGATTTCGTGATGAGAGCAGTGAGATTTGTGCTAATAATTTTGCTAACGAAAGTGTCAGTAGTGACAATATATGTTCTGTTCGAAGAAAATGCATGCGATTAGATATTGATGATACTTCTGACGACGATCAACTACCAGAGCCCTGGCTTTGGAGAGGAATAAGAAATAGTCCAAAAATCTGAGACTATGCGATGACTGCTAGCCTAAGAGAGGCAGCCTCACTCTGACTTAGGAGGAAGTAGAAGAGAATTAGATATATTTAATCTAATATTTATTTGATGACATATTCTGGCAAAATATTGTAACCGAAACTAACCGGTATGCAGATCAAATACGAGTGAATCCATGCAGAACAGGAGAAATCGACGACACTTGATTTCCTGTAGATTCTAACGAAATCAAAAGATATTTTGCATTGTCCATAATAACTGCACAGGTAAAAAAACCAGAAAAACAAATGAATTGGTCGAAGAGGGCTGTTATTGAAAGGCCGATGAAATGCCTTTGAAAAGATATCTGCAAATTACAAGGTGTTTGCATTTCGCAAACAATAATCTGTTTGTCAATACAGATAAATTGAGCAAGATTAAACCTGTGATCAATTATTTGAACAAAAACTTTAAAGAAGTATATATAATGAAAGAGAAGACAATGCTATTGATGAATCGCTCATGAAATTGTAGGGGCGCTTATCTTATAGGCAATTTAACCCGTCATAAAAGGCTGACTCATCGAAATGACTACACAAGGATCCAATCGTACTCCAAAACCACATTGTATTACAGAGTACAACAAGGGAATGAATGGAATTGATCTCCAAGACCAAATATTAGCAAGCTTTCCAGTAGTGAGGAAATACATGAAAGGAAGTAAAAAAAATATTTTTATCTGCTGGTCTAATTAATTCCTACATTTTATGCAACGAAATAAATAACGGGTGGAAACAATGTTACGTTGACTATAGGATCAACATAGCCGAATCACTATTGAAGAATATGCCAAAACCGAATTATAGAGAACGAGGACAATTATCTTCCGGAGATATGCCAGAAAGACTGCACTCGAAGTATTGGGCTCATTCTCCAAAACATATTGACCCAGCAGCATCAAAATTAAGGCCGTCAAAACCTTGTAGGGTTTGCCAAAAAAATAAAAAACGTATAGAAACAACGTGGGAGTGTAAGAAGTGAAAAGTTCCCTTACATCTACCAGAATGATTCGAATTGTCTCACACTATTGCAGATTATTAATTTTGTATTACTGATTTTCGTGTAAAAAAACTTTTTGTAGTACTTGCATCTACCACAATTATTGCATCAGGCTGTAATTACTTATCAAATATTTTTAATTTTAAAAGGGCGCTGCCGCTAATATTTATATTTGGCCCGATCATCGTACTACGGGCTATGCCCGTAATATTCACTTTTGGCCCGATCAGCGTACTACGGGCTATGCCCGTAGTTGTCGTTTAACAATTTGAGCGCCACGCTGATTTTTAAGGAAGTCCCCGCCAGGCCACGCGCGCCGCTTAAAAGCGCTGAAATTGTAGAGCCAATGTTTCTTATCGCAGTAGAAGATAGTTTACGTTAAGAACGTGATCCTTATAAGCATTCATTCAACACGTTGGACGCCAAGTCTGTTTTGTTCTCTTTACCGTTTGACCCGCTAGATAAGATTTTATCGAAATGGATTCGTGGCCGGCATTACTTTTACGACAAACCAGTTCATTGCAGTACTTGGTCCTGTGCAGACAAAAATTTTCTTTAACCCTAAGCGTCAAAATGCCAGTCCGAGAGTGTGTGTGAAAGACGGTCTAAAAAACAACAACACAAACTCCAAAGAAAACCGGGAAAAGGCTCTGTAGTACGAAAATATTGTTAATTATGTTATGATAAAAATGTAACAAAAGATGGTAGAGTAATGGCCAGGAGAAAGACTAAGCGAGGTGTCACATTTTGTAATACCCGTAAAGGAGATCGGTTATTATGTTTACCGTGTTTGAATGAAATCCATTAATCCTGTAATGAGTCAAAATTATGTAAATTTGAAATAAATTTTCTGTAAATCCATAAAACAGTGTAAATTTTATAGTTCTATATCATGTTACACGATGTCAGCCAGTGGTGGTTGACGCGGCCTAAACGGAAAGTCTAGTGTCAGCCACCGATGGCTGACGTGGCGCTCAACGTATTAAGGGGGGATAAAAGGGACGGTTGGGTCCACCCGATGGCCTGCCATTGGCTAACTGAAACGAGATTCTAACGCAGTAGCTTCAGATTTTTATAAAAGCAACTTGCTTCGTCTTCTACCTCTCATTTTGATCCTGCTTGCCGCAGAAAATCTGCGTTGCGTCGACGAGTCTGAACAGCTAGTATAGCTAGAAGGAATTGCTATAGTGTCTTCGAAGTGACAGTTTCCGTGCAACTAGAAGGAATTCTTACAGTGATTTTTACGATGATTCGCTCTATTACCGATCTTGCCAAGGATTGCGCTCCTTCGACTGAGGTAATTAATTTTTGATCTTTTAATTTCGCAAGTTCGCCGTAGTTTCAGGATCATACAATTATGTTGTCCAAATTTGTATATTGTAACTGGTTTATAAAATTGATTGCCATTTTTTATAGAATCTTAAATGACTAACGTCAGAGAATGCATTAGGATCAACAGAATTAATAAAAAATTCAGGATGTCATTCAAAAAGTGATATGGTTAATAGACTCATCTAATAATTTGGAGATAAACAAAATTAAAATACAGGCTCGATAAATTATTTAACGACTAACTGAATTAATATATGCATTCTCATTAATATAATGCATTCTCTGTTACCGTATTTAACCAATAGATGAAATAATTTTCAAATCCATTAAATTATTCTCACAAATACAATTAAGTAATTTGGCGATCAACCGAACCAATATACAAATTTACAAAATAATATATATATGTAATAAGAACGAAATATACGCTTTTCGTTACAGAGATCGAGAAATGGAGCGAATAACGAGGCGTCCGCTGCGATGGACGAAATACATGAACAGCTCGCAGTACGGTTTCTTGTAAAGAGATCGAAAAGCTACACGATCGGCAAACACCCGTCGTCAAGAAGACAGAGACAATCGAGTAGGGTTGCGAGGACTGTTGCGAGGACGATTGCGAGTTCCATTCCGAGTTTGTCTGCCAGTTCGATTGCCAGATTGATTTCGAGTCCAATTGCGAATTCGATTGCGAGTTCGAGTTCGACTGTAAGTTCGACTGCGAGTCCATCTTCGAATTCGACCGCACAAGAATCTCTGCAATATTTACGCTTGGCGCCAAGAACAGGGCACAGAACCCTAGCGGAACCGCAGTTCAAGGAACCGCTAACTTATCAATGTTATTATTGCCCGAAATACTTTCTGCACAAAATGGTCTATAGACAGCACGCAATTTGCCATATTCGGAAGCTCCACTGATATACGAAATACAAGAAGGGATACAAATCGATAATAGAAAAGAGAAGACACGAATTTTTTTCGATCGCGTCGCATAAAACAATCGGCTCTTTTCAGGGCCATACATATTAACCCCGGAAAGTACGTCCATAAATATTATTGATAAGTGATCAGTGTTTAGTGACCATGTAGTGAAAGTAAACGTTGAAATTGCCTGCCCGGAGACATTCTTCTCTTCGTCACCGTCGGCTACAGATCAGCTGCGCAGTTCATCAAAAATTGTACGAGGTCAATGCACTATCCTCCTGCACCCATTTCCGTGCATGAAGTGGATTTACAACTAAATGGGTGAGTTTTTTATTAATTATATTCTTCATATACAAATTACATACGCCTTTTAACGCGAATATTTATTATTAAATTAGCTTTGCGAATCATTCGTTGAACTGTGTTCGGAAACGGTATTATTTAAATTAAAATATCATTTACGTACCTTGTTAAACTTCTCTGTACACCTTGCTTAAAAATTTCGTATCTTACACACGAGGTGTCATGCACACTAGAAAATTAAAACGGCCGTCACGGTTAAATTACTTATTATTTCGAATTCGAAAAATTAGTAAATATTCTTCAGACATTCTGAAGTAAGGATAAATAGCGTTCTTCTTAAAATTATCACTGTAATGTAATAAAATTAAATTCGGAAGTTCACGCACCGTGACTTGTTCATTGATGCGAAAGCAGCACTTCACCTCTCATTGGTCAGTGTTTTTCGTTAATAACTCGTAAACAAAGCTGCGGATTGTATTTTCGCAAAGGAAGAAGTTACTTCAAATGACCTTAGCTATCCCTCATTTTCGGCTGTTAAAATGATTGTGGAACGCCCTGTATATATATAATGGAAATTACTTTTCTTAGACATCAAATTATAAAAAGATATCAATCGTAATCAAATAAAGTTTTCATTTAATCTCAAAACAAAACATGTTTCAATGCTTTCTATAAATACTATAGAAATTGAAAGAGTATCAACTTCAGTTTTTTAAAATAGAACTTCTTTATTCGACTCCTAATACTTGCAATCGATGAAAAATATGTTTATTTTGCATAAAAATCGACTATTCCAATGTAATGTGAGATGTTACATTGAAAATGAACTTCACGCGTTCAGTCTGCAGAGGAAATTGTGAAAGCGGCTACCTGATTGGGTTTGCGGAAATATGTCTAGTCTCAGCCCCTAACTTTTACTGCTTAACCCCTTAAATCCGCGATTTACGTTCGAGAATTTCGGGCCGGAAACGTAAACAAGCTCGCGCAGCCTTCGTGCCATTCGCACGACTTGTACAATACGCTGAGCGGGCCAATCGTAAATATTACGGGCATCGCTCGTGGTACGACGGTCGCGGTTGGTAATTTGCCCCACCACAAATAGCACAGACAAGGTTCGTGATGCGTTCTTATTATCTCTTCGTATCGTGATCAGTTTCAAGTTATTCTTGATCACATTCGCACATCGAAATCTATCTTCATAAATTCTAGAGAAGCATCCCCACAAGATGTTTTCAAGAAGAAGATTTCGTGATGAGAGCAGTGAGAATTGTGCTAATAATTTTGCTAACGAAAGTGACAGTAGTGACAATATATGTTCTGTTCGAAGAAAATGCATGCGATTAGATATTGATGATACTTCTGACGACGATCAACTACCAGAGCCCTGGCTTTGGAGAGGAATAAGAAATAATCCAAAAATCTGAGACTATACGATGACTGCTAGCCTAAGAGAGGCAGCCTTACTCTGACTTAGGAGGAAGTAGAAGAGAATTAGATATATTTAATCTAATATTTATTTGATGACATATTCTGGCAAAATATTGTAACCGAAACTAACCGGTATGCAGATCAAATACGAGAGAATCCATGCAGAACAGGAGAAATCGACGACACTTGGTTTCCTGTAGATTCTAACGAAATCAAAAGATATTCTGCATTGTCCATAATAACGGCACAGGTAAAAAAACCAAGAAAACAAATGAATTGGTCGAAGAGGGCTGTTATTGAAACGCCGATGAAATGACTTTGAAAAGATATCTGCAAATTACAAGGTGTTTGCATTTCGCAAACAATAATCTGTTTGTCAATACAGATAAATTGAGCAAGATTAAACCTGTGATCAATTATTTGAACAAAAACTTTAAAGAAGTATATATAATGAAAGAAGACAATGCTATTGATGAATCGCTCATGAAATTGAAGGGGCGCTTATCTTATAGGCAATTTAACCCGTCATAAAAGGCTGACTCATCGAAATGACTACACAAGGATCCAATCGTACTCCAAAACCACATTGTATTACAGAGTACAACAAGGGAATGAATGGAATTGATCTCCAAGACCAAATATTAGCAAGCTTTCCAGTAGTGAGGAAATACATGAAAGAAAGTAAAAAAAATTTTTTTATCTGCTGGTCTTTTGAATTCCTACATTTTATGCAACGAAATAAATAACGGGTGGAAGCAATGTTACGTTGACTATAGGATCAACATAGCCGAATCACTATTGAAGAATATGCCAAAACCGAATTATAGAGAACGAGGACAATTATCTTCCGGAGATATGCCAGAAAGACTGCACTCGAAGCATTGGGCTCATTTTCCAAAACATATTGACCCAGCAGCATCAAAATTAAGGCCGTCAAAGCCTTGTAGGGTTTGCCAAAAAAATAAAAAACGTATAGAAACAACGTGGGAGTGTAAGAAGTGCAAAGTTCCCTTACATCTACCAGAATGTTTCGAATTGTATCACACTATTGCAGATTATTAATTTTGTATTACTGATTTTCGTATAAATAAACTTTTTGTAGTACTTGCATCTACCACAATTATTGCATCAGGTTGTAATTACTTATCAAATATTTATAATTTTAAAAGGGCGCCGCCGCTAATATTTATATTTGGCCCGATTATCGTACTACGGGCTATGCCCGTAACATTCACTTTTGGTCCGATCAGCGTACTACGGGCTATGCCCGTAGTTGTCGGTTAACAATTTGAGCGCCACGCTGATTTTTAAGGAAGTCCCCGCCAGGCCACGCGCGCCGCTTAAAAGCGCTGAGATTGTAGAGCCAATGTTTCTTATCGCAGTAGAAGATAGTTTACGTTAGGTACGTGATCCTTATAAGCATTCATTCAACACGTTAGACGCCAAGTCTGTTTTGTTCTCTTTACCGGTTGACCCGCTAGATAAGATTTTATCGAAATGGATTCGTGGCCGGCATTACTTTTACGACAAACCAGTTCATTGCAGTACTTGGTCCTGTGCAGACAAAAATTTTCCTTAACCCTAAGCGTCAAAATGCCAGTCCGAGAGTGTATGTGAAAGACGGTCTAAAAAACAACAACACAAACTCCAAAGAAAACCGGGAAAAGGCTCTGAAGTACGAAAATATTGTTAATTAAGTTATGATAAAAATGTAACAAAACATGGTAGAGTAATGGCCAGGAGAAAGACTAAGCGAGGTGTCACATTTTGTAATACCCGTAAAGGAGATCGGTTATTATGTTTACCGTGTTTGAATGAAATCCATTAATCCTGTAATGAGTCAAAATTATGTAAATTTGAAATAATTTTTCTGTAAATCCATAAAACAGTGTAAATTTTATAGTTCTATATCATGTTACACGATGTCAGCCAGTGGTGGTTGACGCGGCCTAAACGGAAAGTCAAGTGTCAGCCACCGATGGCTGACGTGGCGCTCAACGTATTAAGGGGGGATAAAAGGGACGGTTGGGTCCACCTGATGGCCTGCCATTGGCTAACTGAAACGAGATTCTAACGCAGTAGCTTCAGATTTTTATAAAAGCAACTTGCTTCGTCTTCTACCTCTCATTTTGATCCTGCTTGCCACAGAAAATCTGCGTTGCGTCGACGAGTCTGAACAGCTAGTATAGCTAGAAGGAATTGCTATAGTGTCTTCGAAGTGACAGTTTCCGTGCAACTAGAAGGAATTCTTACAGTGATTTTTACGATGATTCGCTCTATTACCGATCTTGCCAAGGATTGCGCTCCTTCGAATGAGGTAATTAATTTTTGACCTTTTAATTTCGCAAGTTCGCCGTAGTTTCAGGATCATACAATTATGTTGTCCAAATTTGTATATTGTAACTAGTTTATAAAATTGATTGCCATTTTTTATAGAATCTTAAATGACTAACGTCAGAGAATGCATTCGGATCAACAGAATTAATAACAAATTCATTAGGCCATTCAAAGAGTGATATGTTTAATAGACTCATCTAATAATTTGGAGATAAACAAAATTAAAATACAGGCTCGATAAATTATTTAACGACTAACTGAATTAATATATGCATTCTCATTAATATAATGCATTCTCTGTTACCGTATTTAACCAATAGATGAAATAATTTTCAAATCCATTAAATTATTCTCACAAATACAATTAAGTAATTTGGCGATCAACCGAACCAATATACAAATTTACAAAATAATATATATATGTAATAAGAACGAAATATTCGCTTTTCGTTACAGAGATCGAGAAATGGAGCGAATAACGAGGCGTCCGCTGCGATGGACGAAATACATGAACAGCTCGCAGTACGGTTTCTTGTAAAGAGATCGAAAAGCTACACGATCGGCAAACACCCGTCGTCAAGAAGACAGAGACAATCGAGTAGGGTTGCGAGGACTGCTGCGAGGACGATTGCGAGTTCCATTCCCAGTTTGTCTGCCAGTTCGATTGCCAGATTGATTTCGAGTCCAATTGCGAATTCGATTGCGAGTTCGAGTTCGACTGTAAGTTCGACTGCGAGTCCATCTTCGAATTCGACCGCACAAGATTCTCTGCAATATTTACGCTTGGCACCAAGAACAGGGCACAGAACCCTAGCGGAACCGCAGTTCAAGGAACCGGTAACTTACCAATGTTATTATTGCCCGAAATACTTTCTGCATAAAATGGTCTATAGACAGCACGCAATTTGCCATATTCGGAAGCTCCACTGATATACGAAATACAGGAAGGGATTCAAATCGATAATAGAAAAGAGGAGACACGAATTTTTTTCGATCGCGTCGCATAAAACAATCGGCTCTTTTCAGGGCCATACATATTAACCCCGGAAAGTACGTCCATAAATATTATTGATAAGTGATCAGTGTTTAGTGACCATGTAGTGAAAGTAAACGTTGAAATTGCCTGCCCGGAGACATTCTTCTCTTCGTCACCGTCGGCTACAGATCAGCTGCGCAGTTCATCAAAAATTGTACGAGGTCAATGCACTATCCTCCTGCACCCATTTCCGTGCATGAAGTGGATTTACAACTAAATGTGTGAGTTTTTTATTAATTATATTCTTCATATACAAATTACATACGCCTTTTAACGCGAATATTTATTATTAAATTAGCTTTGCGAATCATTCGTTGAACTGTGTTCGGAAACGGTATTATTTAAATTAAAATATCATTTACGTACCTTGTTAAATTTCACTGTACACCTTGCTTAAAAATTTCGTATCTTACACACGAGGTGTCATGCACACTAGAAAATTAAAACGGCCGTCACGGTTAAATTACTTATTATTTCGAATTCGAAAAATTAGTAAATATTCTTCAGACATTCTGAAGTAAGGATAAAAGCGTTCTTCTTAAAATTATCACTGTAATGTAATAAAATTAATTTCGGAAGTTCACGCACCGTGACTTGTTCATTGATGCGAAAGCAGCACTTCACCTCTCATTGGTCAGTGTTTTTCGTTAATAACTCGTAAACAAAGCCGCGGATTGTATTTTCGCAAAGGAAAAAGTTACTTCAAATGACCTTAGCTATCCCTCATTTTCGGCTGTTAAAATAATTGTGGAACACGCCCTGTATATACATATATATAATGGAAATTACTTTTCTTAGACATCAAATTATAAAAACATATCAATCGTAATCAAATAAAGTTTTCATTTAATCTCAAAACAAAACATGTTTCAATGCTTTCTATAAATACTATAGAAATTGAAAGAGTATCAACTTCAGTTTTTTAAAATAGAACTTCTTTATTCGACTCCTAATACTTGCAATCGATGAAAAATATGTTTATTTTGCATAAAAATCGACTATTCCAATGTAATGTGAGATGTTACATTGAAAATGAACTTCACGCGTTCAGTCTGCAGAGGAAATTGCGAAAGCGGCTACCTGATTGGGTTTGCGGAAATATGTCTAGTCTCAGCCCCTAACTTTTACTGCTTAACCCCATAAATCTGCGATTTACGTTCGAGAATTTCGGGCCGGAAACGTAAACAAGCTCGCGCAGCCTTCGTGCCATTCGCACGACTTGTACAATACGCTGAGCGGGCCAATCGTAAATATTACGGGCATCGCTCGTGGTACGACGGTCGCGGTTGGTAATTTGCCCCACCACAAATAGCACAGACAAGGTTCGTGATGCGTTCTTATTATCTCTTCGTATCGTGATCAGTTTCAAGTTATTCTTGATCACATTCGCACATCGAAATTTATCTTCATAAATTCTAGTGAAGCATCCCCACAAGATGTTTTCAAGAAAAAGATTTCGTGATGAGAGCAGTGAGAATTGTGCTAATAATTTTGCTAACGAAAGTGACAGTAGTGACAATATATGTTCTGTTCGAAGAAAATGCATGCGATTAGATATTGATGATACTTCTGACGACGATCAACTACCAGAGCCCTGGCTTTGGAGAGGAATAAGAAATAGTCCAAAAATCTGAGACTATACGATGACTGCTAGTCTAAGAGAGGCAGCCTTACTCTGACTTAGGAGGAAGTAGAACAGAATTAGATATATTTAATCTAATATTTATTTGATGACATATTCTGGCAAAATATTGTAACCGAAATTAACCGGTATGCAGATCAAATACGAGAGAATCCATGCAGAACAGGAGAAATCGACGACACTTGGTTTCCTGTAGATTCTAACGAAATCAAAAGATATTTTGCATTGTCCATAATAACGGCACAGGTAAAAAAACCAAGAAAACAAATGAATTGGTCGAAGAGGGCTGTTATTGAAACGCCGATGAAATGACTTTGAAAAGATATCTGCAAATTACAAGGTGTTTGCATTTCGCAAACAATAATCTGTTTGTCAATACAGATAAATTGAGCAAGATTAAACCTGTGATCAATTATTTGAACAAAAACTTTAAAGAAGTATATATAATGAAAGAAGACAATGCTATTGATGAATCGCTCATGAAATTGAAGGGGCGCTTATCTTATAGGCAATTTAACCCGTCATAAAAGGCTGACTCATCGAAATGACTACACAAGGATCCAATCGTACTCCAAAACCACATTGTATTACAGAGTACAACAAGGGAATGAATGGAATTGATCTCCAAGACCAAATATTAGCAAGCTTTCCAGTAGTGAGGAAATACATGAAAGAAAGTAAAAAAAATTTTTTTATCTGCTGGTCTTTTGAATTCCTACATTTTATGCAACGAAATAAATAACGGGTGGAAGCAATGTTACGTTGACTATAGGATCAACATAGCCGAATCACTATTGAAGAATATGCCAAAACCGAATTATAGAGAACGAGGACAATTATCTTCCGGAGATATGCCAGAAAGACTGCACTCGAAGCATTGGGCTCATTTTCCAAAACATATTGACCCAGCAGCATCAAAATTAAGGCCGCCAAAGCCTTGTAGGGTTTGCCAAAAAAATAAAAAACGTATAGAAACAACGTGGGAGTGTAAGAAGTGCAAAGTTCCCTTACATCTACCAGAATGTTTCGAATTGTATCACACTATTGCAGATTATTAATTTTGTATTACTGATTTTCGTATAAATAAACTTTTTGTAGTACTTGCATCTACCACAATTATTGCATCAGGTTGTAATTACTTATCAAATATTTATAATTTTAAAAGGGCGCCGCCGCTAATATTTATATTTGGCCCGATTATCGTACTACGGGCTATGCCCGTAACATTCACTTTTGGCCCGATCAGCGTACTACGGGCTATGCCCGTAGTTGTCGGTTAACAATTTGAGCGCCACGCTGATTTTTAAGGAAGTCCCCGCCAGGCCACGCGCGCCGCTTAAAAGCGCTGAGATTGTAGAGCCAATGTTTCTTATCGCAGCAGAAGATAGTTTACGTTAAGAACGTGATCCTTATAAGCATTCATTCAACACGTTAGACGCCAAGTCTGTTTTGTTCTCTTTACCGTTTGACCCGCTAGATAAGATTTTATTGAAATGGATTCGTGGCCGGTATTACTTTTACGACAAACCAGTTCATTGCAGTACTTGGTCCTTTGCAGACAAAAATTTTCTTTAACCCTAAGCGTCAAAATGCCAGTCCGAGAGTGTGTGTGAAAGACGGTCTAAAAAACAACAACACAAACTCCAAAGAAAACCGGGAAAAGGCTCTGAAGTACGAAAATATTGTTAATTAAGTTATGATAAAAATGTAACAAAACATGGTAGAGTAATGGCCAGGAGAAAGACTAAGCGAGGTGTCACATTTTGTAATACCCGTAAAGGAGATCGGTTATTATGTTTACCGTGTTTGAATGAAATCCATTAATCCTGTAATGAGTCAAAATTATGTAAATTTGAAATAATTTTTCTGTAAATCCATAAAACAGTGTAAATTTTATAGTTCTATATCATGTTACACGATGTCAGCCAGTGGTGGTTGACGCGGCCTAAACGGAAAGTCAAGTGTCAGCCACCGATGGCTGACGTGGCGCTCAACGTATTAAGGGGGGATAAAAGGGACGATTGGGTCCACCTGATGGCCTGCCATTGGCTAACTGAAACGAGATTCTAACGCAGTAGCTTCAGATTTTTATAAAAGCAACTTGCTTCGTCATCTACCTCTCATTTTGATCCTGCTTGCCACAGAAAATCTGCGTTGCGTCGACGAGTCTGAACAGCTAGTATAGCTAGAAGGAATTGCTATAGTGTCTTCGAAGTGACAGTTTCCGTGCAACTAGAAGGAATTCTTACAGTGATTTTTACGATGATTCGCTCTATTACCGATCTTGCCAAGGATTGCGCTCCTTCGAATGAGGTAATTAATTTTTGACCTTTTAATTTCGCAAGTTCGCCGTAGTTTCAGGATCATACAATTATGTTGTCCAAATTTGTATATTGTAACTAGTTTATAAAATTGATTGCCATTTTTTATAGAATCTTAAATGACTAACGTCAGAGAATGCATTCGGATCAACAGAATTAATAACAAATTCATGAAGTCATTCAAAGAGTGATATGGTTAATAGACTCATCTAATAATTTGGAGATAAACAAAATTAAAATACAGGCTCGATAAATTATTTAACGACTAACTGAATTAATATATGCATTCTCATTAATATAATGCATTCTCTGTTACCGTATTTAACCAATAGATGAAATAATTTTCAAATCCATTAAATTATTCGCACAAATACAATTAAGTAATTTGGCGATCAACCGAACCAATATACAAATTTACAAAATAATATATATATGTAATAAAAACGAAATATTCGCTTTTCGTTACAGAGATCGAGAAATGGAGCGAATAACGAGGCGTCCGCTGCGATGGACGAAATACATGAACAGCTCGCAGTACGGTTTCTTGTAAAGAGATCGAGAAGCTACACGATCGGCAAACACCCGTCGTCAAGAAGACAGAGACAATCGAGTAGGGTTGCGAGGACTGCTGCGAGGACGATTGCGAGTTCCATTCCAAGTTTGTCTGCCAGTTCGATTGCCAGATTGATTTCGAGTCCAATTGCGAATTCGATTGCGAGTTCGAGTTCGACTGTAAGTTCGACTGCGAGTCCATCTTCGAATTCGACCGCACAAGAATCTCTGCAATATTTACGCTTGGCGCCAAGAACAGGGCACAGAACCCTAGCGGAACCGCAGTTCAAGGAACCGGTAACTTACCAATGTTATTATTGCCCGAAATACTTTCTGCATAAAATGGTCTATAGACAGCACGCAATTTGCCATATTCGGAAGCTCCACTGATATACGAAATACAGGAAGGGATTCAAATCGATAATAGAAAAGAGGAGACACGAATTTTTTTCGATCGCGTCGCATAAAACAATCGGCTCTTTTCAGGGCCATACATATTAACCCCGGAAAGTACGTCCATAAATATTATTGATAAGTGATCAGTGTTTAGTGACCATGTAGTGAAAGTAAACGTTGAAATTGCCTGCCCGGAGACATTCTTCTCTTCGTCACCGTCGGCTACAGATCAGCTGCGCAGTTCATCAAAAATTGTACGAGGTCAATGCACTATCCTCCTGCACCCATTTCCGTGCATGAAGTGGATTTACAACTAAATGGGTGAGTTTTTTATTAATTATATTCTTCATATACAAATTACATACGCCTTTTAACGCGAATATTTATTATTAAATTAGCTTTGCGAATCATTCGTTGAACTGTGTTCGGAAACGGTATTATTTAAATTAAAATATCATTTACGTACCTTGTTAAACTTCACTGTACACGTTGCTTAAAAATTTCGTATCTTACTCATGAGGTGTCATGCACACTAGAAAATTAAAACGGCCGTCACGGTTAAATTACTTATTATTTTGAATTCGAAAAATTAGTAAATATTCTTCAGACATTCTGAAGTAAGGATAAATAGCTCTAATATTTACAATATGTAACAATCCAAGGAAATCGCGACGTGCGAAAAGACCCTATCTACCTAGGAGACTGATTACCACTCAAAGGATTGCAGGGCAATCCTTTGGTCATTGTACTCGTCAAAATTGTCTACGTTATCTACGTAATAAAAAAAGGAAAATTCTGAACATTAACTCACTACTTGTTGGGAGGAGAGCGCTACGTTAGAGTCCTGGAACAAAAAGAAAAGCAGAGACATATTAAAATACCGTCCGTCAGCGTTCACGAAATAATTATTCAATTTTAATTGAATAATTGAAATAATTGAAAATTATGCTAACAAACCTACCTCCTCGACGAAGCCCGACACGTTGCCTCTCGATCTCAGCAGTTATTTGCAGTAGCTATTTGCAGCAGTCATTTGCAGCAGCCATCTTCTTCAGATCTGCAACAGCAATACAAAATTCGGTTAAATTCGATCGCAATGCGAAAACCGATTAAAATGAATAAGCAAAGAGCTGCGACGTACCACGTAGCAATCTTTGTTGTCGCGATTGATTTTGTCGTCCTTGGATTTCGAGGAAAATGATGCAATGGTCAGCCGAAAACCCACCCGAATACGGTGTAACCGAGGCCCACGGTCGAATACATAAATAGAACGATGAATCTGCGACGTGAAAATCGCGGCAGCGAGCGCGATCAAGCGCGATCAAGTACGATCAAGCACGATCTCAAGCGCGATCTCAACGGAGAGATCAGGCGCGATCTCAAGCCGGATGATCGAACGCAATTTTAAGCGAAATTAAGCGTGACCTCGGGCGAGATGAAGCGCGTTCAAGCGCCGATTATCCCGGCGAGCCGATGTGCCAATTAAATATTTCAGCGGATGATATTCCAAAATAATATATAATAAATATCACGAAATAACCGGAGAATAGAATTTAGCGAACGCCGAGAATGCCGGAGGATAAGGTGACCGAGAATAACGCGGACCAACCCCTTTCGATTCGAAATCGCCGAGCAAATGATTCGAGGAATGACGGAGCACGCGATCGCGGTCCGCGGACCCACCCTTTGCGAACCGAGGCTGCTGAGCAAATGACTTCGCGAATGTCGGACTAGCGGTCGCGTCGCCCCACCCGTTCGACAGTATTTACAGCCGCGCCCCGATTTATTAGGGTATACAGGCGACCGCTAGTCGGCACAAAAAATACAACTGTTACTATTCTCCCTTGAAGCAGGTCGAAACCAGAAACACTGCGCAATTTGCTTGCGTACCCGTCGAATGAGAAAACAGACCCCGTTGTATCCTCACTACCCTGTTGCTGCGTCGTTCCACGCGAAGTCGAACATTGCGTTGTGCAATCATTTTTCAAGTAATATGTCAACCGGTTTCATATCGGAAGACATTTTAACTGTGAATATAATATAGAATGAATGTTTCAATAATTTCTCCGATTTGTAGGATTTTCATTTTGTATAATTTAAGTGCGGTTTATAGATGCGTAATTAACTTAGAGTTTGACGTATTGTTTTCGACATCCTCGTGACGTATTACAGCCGCGCCCCGATTTATTAGAGTATAGAGACGACCGTGAGTCGGCGCAAAAAATACAACTGTTACTATTCTCCTTTGAAACAAGTCGAAACCGAAACGCCGCACAATTCGCGCAATAAAAAACTAACCCCCGTTACGTCACCCTGTTGTTGTGTCGTTCCGCGCGAAATCAAATATTTCGTTGTGCAATCATTTTTTCGGACCATTATTCAGATATTATTATATCATTATTGCGATTATTATAACGTTAAAATTATGTTGGAACGTATTATATTATTATATGATCATAGTATTATAATATTGTTATTATAATTACTATGATTATTATAATAACAATTAATATATTAATATAATTTTGAGTGGCAAGTCACCGGTCGAACGCGAAGGATTAAATGATTGAGAAGATAAGAAATATAAAATTACGTACGTTCCCGTGCGACTGCGCTATATGTAAAACTACATATTTATTAACAGATATATTATTGCGTAATTGCACTTAACGGTCGCGTACACTATTTTTACAGATAGCTCCATAGGATGCCACATCAACGCGCATACGGATTTAAAAGACGAATATGTACAGGTTGTCGATACGTAAGTAAATTTTCTCGTCTTCCAAAGAATATATTATAATTTCACCTAATATTATTATTATTAAAACTGTATATTATTTCTTAATACATTTTTCTCAACCGCTGGCGAAAAGGATTCGAACATCTTTCAAAACGCAATTAACTTCTTCGATACTGGACCGAACGCGACTTTAATGTCTCAATGTTTTCGAAGTCTTACTTATTAATTTATTATTTTTGAATTCGGGAATTTCAATTCGGTTGCATCATCATTTGCGATTCATGCAATTTAATTGTCCAGTATTTTGCAATTGTGCTGCGATTGGAATTACGAATTGCATTGTAATTGAATCGAATAGAATAGAGATCCGAATCACAGATTACAATGTGATCGAATGACAATGTAATTGAATTGCAATGCGATCGAATTACAATGTAATTGAATCACGATGTGACAGAATTACAACGCGATTGAATTGCGATGTAACCTTTATTCATTAAAATTCCTCGAGCAATTCGATCGTAACTCTCCGCGAGCCTAGCCAAGGGGAAGCTAATTTAAAAAACTTGAATAAAATACATTCAGTCGAAAAATATGCAAGTTACACTTCGACATAAATATTCCGTCGTCTTCTCAGATTGGCCTCGATCTCCCAAAGAAGATTCCTAAACGTCTGGATGTCTTTCGATCCGATCTTCAAATTAACGAGATGGGGCGTCGTTCAAGGCTTCGTCGACAAAGTAAATATTCTCATTTCACCGTCTAACCCGAACGAGGTGCATAAAGGGAGAATGGCATCGAGGGCCACGTGTGTCACGTACAATGATCTTGTTCGCAGATCATCGCGGGGAGGAAGGGTTACCAAGTGCCAGACTTTGCTGGACTTTATGTTAGATCTGTCGCAGAACGGCGACGCCCTCACCGACGAGAACATTCGGAACGAGGTGAACACGTTCATATTCGCCGGTCTCGATACCACGGCCACCAAGGTGTCCTGGATCCTTTATGCGTTAGGCCCCCAACGGAGTATCAGGCGAGTGTACTGGCAACGCTCGTCGCGCCAGCGAATTCAACCCTTCTGGTATCGACCATGAGAATCGTGTGCACACGAGCGAAAAATTATCGAGCACGTTCGAGACGCAGTTCGGGCAAAGACTCGGCGAGAAAAATCGTATAAACTTTACAAACCTTTTTGTAAACGAGTGAAACAACATTCAAAGATGAACATAGATTCGGAGATAAAACTGTTACTGGAAGTATGTATTAACCCTTTGCGAGTTAACCCTCGAGGGGTGCACTCCGACGCACCGCTAGAATTTTTGTATCATCGAAATAATTCTTATATCAAGAAAGTCTACATTTGCACCATGTCATGTAAAATCGGAACACTGTAAGACGGAACAATTATTTTAGGTTTACAGTTGAAACGGCTTCGAGCGCAAAGGGTTAAGAAAACAACAACGTTTTCCCATCAATTTTACCGATGGAAAAGGAAGAACGTGGATGTTAAAAGAGGGAAGGCGGATGACGAAAGCGAAGCAATTTATCCGATATTTGTCCGACATCGCGTATTTAGTTTATTTGATTAGTATTTATATTGTTCTGCGAGAGGAACAGCGAGATGTTCGTCGAGTTTTTACCGAGTGCCACAAGATGCTTGTCGGTGTGGACGAATCTAAATGAAGCTCTCTTTGTTTCTCTACAGGAGCAAATTCTGGGCGAGTATTATAACGTTGCGGGAACTGCTCTGCTCTGCTCTGCTCTGCTGCGCTCTGCTCCGCTGGCTGACGCAAGCCAGATTAGGGAATCAGAGTCCTGTAGCGCGCCCGTGGCGCAGCTACCGCAACTCCCATTGCCAAGGTTCGCCGGCTGCTACACGGAGTGGCCGAGCTTCTCGGATCAGTTTGAGTCGCTGGTCGTGAAGAACTTGACTCTTCACGACGTCCAGCGACTACAGTACCTCACTACTCCGTGACAGCGGCGAACTTTGGCATCGCGTGGGCGGCCTTGGTCAAGAGGTATGACCGGAAGCGGCTGGTCGTCAGTGCGCTCCTGTCGAGCATCCTGGCCCTTGCGCCGCTCACCCGCGATCGCGACGGCAGCGTTCTCGCCTTGCTGCGTCGTCGCACTAAGGAGGCGTAGGCCCAGCTGCGAAATTTGAGGCGGCCGGTGGACCACTGGGACGACCTGCTGGTCCACCTAACGGTGGAAAAACTCGATCCAAAGTCGAGAGAGGAGTGGATCCACGAAACCCGCGCCGCCGTTGATCCACCCACGTACGCCAGTCTCGACGAGTTCCTGGAGCATCGGGCCGGGTCCTTCGCGGAGCTCAGAATGGCTCCGGAGCCCTCGGCTACCTCCGCGGAGCGTAGGCCGGGCCGACCTCCACCACCGGTACGCTCCCACGCGATGGCGACGACGACGGCGAGCCGTTGCCGAAAGTACGGCGACAACCACCCGCTGTTCCGGTGCCCTGCGTTCAGGGGTATGGCGCTCAACCTGCGCAGGGATTTCGTTAGGGCGCGCGGTTGCTGTTTCAACTGCCTCCGTTCGGGACACCCCGCGACATGGTGTCCCTCCACGTCGCGCTGCTCCGATTGTAACGGCTCGCACCACACCCTGATTCACCAGAATTCCGGGGTTGGTGGCGGGCCACAGTCAACCACGGTAGAACCCAGGCGGGAAGCAGCGACGAACATCTCCGCATCGTCTGCGGTCCACAACTGCGTCGCACGCTGGAGCGGGAGCAGGGCCGTACTGCTCGCGACCGCTCTAGTATGGGTAGAGACACGCGCCGGGTGGGGGGGTAAGGCCGGTGAGGGTCTTGTTGGACCAGGGATCGGAGGCGACCTTCGTCTCCGAATCCCTCGTCCAGGCCCTCCGCATTCCTAAACGGCCCGCGGCTATCACCGTGGCGGGTGCGGGGGACGCGCCGGTGGATCGTGTGACTTCGCGGGTCGACCTGGTCTTACGGTTGACCGGGCGCGGGAACGCTCCTGTGCCGCTTTCCGCGTTCGTCCTCCGGAGACTAACTGGGTACGCGTCCAAGACGACCGTCGATATTCGCATTTACCCGCATCTGCAGGACCTCGTTTTAGCGGACCCTGATCCGACTTTAGATCTCCCAGTAGATCTCTTAATCGGGGCCGATCGTTACGGTGATGTGATCGTTCCCGGCCTGCGCAGCGGAACGACCGGCCAGCCCATCGCGCAGGAAAGGGTATTCGGTTGGGTCGTCTCGGGCGCCGCATCGACACCCGCGAACGATCCCGATCCCTCCGTGGCGTCCCTGCACTGTCGTGCGGAGGAGCAGTTGGACCAGCAATTGCGATTGTTCTGGGAGCTCGAGGAGGCGAGTCCCAAATCTGTTCTCTCCCCTGACGAGTCGAGGTGCGAGGAACATTTCGTCAAAACAGTCTCACGGCGGGCGGACGGACGATGCGTGGTTCGTTTACCCCTGCGTACCGAACCACCCCTCGCTCTCGGCTCGTCAAAGGGCCGTGCCCTAGTCATGCTCCGTGGAGTCGAGCGGCGACTCAGGGGCGACAGTCAGTTGGAGACCGCGTACCGGGACTTTCTGGCCGAATATGAGGCCCTCGAGCATATGGAGGAGGCCCCTCAGGGACCGCAGGATGGCGCGGTGTTCCCTCTGCACCACCCAGTGGTCAAGCGGAACGTGGACGGAACACCGTGCTTCCGCGTTGTTTTCAAGGCCTCTAGCACCACTTCTAACGGACTGTCGCTGAACGATTACTTACTGACCGGGCCGAAGTTGCAGTGAGACATCTTCTCGGTACTGTTGCGCTGGCGAGTCCCGCGATTCGCCCTCAAGGCCGACATCGAGAAGCCTGCCGTGACGAGCTCACACACCTCCTAGGGCGTGGGGGCTTCAAGCCAGGAAAATAGGCAGCCAACACCCTTCTGGTGTTGGCGAATAGCCAGAAGTCGGCGGCGGTGGACCTCACGGGGGCTGCTCATCAGCACCATCCCGTGTTGCGGGTGGATTGGAGTCCGGACTCCTACTCCTTCGGGTTCACCGTCGTCCCAGACTCCGCTCCGTCGGTCACGAAGAGAGCGGTGATATCGGTGATCACGCGCTTGTAAGATCCGCTAGGCTGGGCGGCATCGGCAGTAATCAAAGTAAAAATATTGCTGCAGGAGCTATGGTTGGGGGTGCGGATTGGGATGCTCCGCTCCCGGACGAGCTCAACCAGACGTGGCGCGAACTCGTCGCCGAGTTACCGCTCTTAATCGCCGCGCGTGTGCCACGCTGGTTTGGCTCCTTTTTTCTCGTATAAACGGCGAGGCGGCGAGACAATAACACGATCAACGTGCGTTGGCCCGACCGACAAACGCTCGCTTCGGCCATATGTATACGCGGCGTTTTTGCCTTAGAAGGCAATGACCCGGCCATCGACACCTGACGATGCTTCCCCTTGAACATCGGCCAGGTGTCTATATATACTGCCGCACATTTCGATAAACGTTACAATTCGATACAATACAGTGCAACGCAATACAATTTGGATTGTCAAGATTTCGGTCGTTAACGTCACGTGTTTAATTCTGCGCCCTTGCGACCATCCGAATCCCTGCTTCACTTTTCTACGGTGAACGGAACCGTGCTCCAACAATCGTAATTATTAACAATTCTTTTGCGCCGTGCGCAACACATTTTATACAAGTTTACGTGGACTGTGGAGGCCGACATACCTCAGCGAGCGACACGTCGTCGGACTACATCATTTTGTCTCCTTACGACCTCCGGCAATTATTTTGTGCCGTACGCAACAATAATGAAATTATGATATCTATAAAAGTAAAAGGATTAGCGTTTACTTCTAGTATTTACATCAATACTACTACTAGTATTTACATTTCGGCTCGTATTGCGACTGTCCTCGAGCATCAGTCTGGTCTGGTCTGTTTAGCGCGCTTTGACGGCTACCGCTTGGGTAGTCGAGTTTCGTCGAGCTAAATGGCACGGGAAAGGGTTAGTGTTCGCATGTCCGGAAATGATTTTGCTCTTTTACTACTTTCACGTACACGGCGGATTTCGCTGATAAAAACATCGCCGACCACGTACCGCCACGGGACTGAGCGGCCGCACGGTCAGCGTGACCTCGTAAAATCCCCAAAATTAGCATTTGAAAAATATGGTAAGACGATGACCATTTCCCCCGCCAAACAGGACAGAGGTACAAGAAAAAGTAACCACAAGGGTGTTCCTTAGTTTCATGTGTAAAAAATGATTTTTGAGGGTGAAGAAATAATGTGCGCAAAATTTCAAAGCGACTGGACAATGGTAACCGGTGTCGCATCGGGATCAAAAATTTGAAATTTCTATTATTTACGTTAATTTTAATATAAATGTGCTCCACTGTTTTAGAGGCAGTACTAAATATTTTTTAATGAAAATATAATCTTACGTGTATATAATATTATCGAGACTTAATTTAAAATTATACGCTATAATAAAATTAATTGAAATATCTTATAAAATGTTACATACTGGTCAATATACGGCTTTTATCCAGATTGATTTGCTGGCATTTGGATGACGTCACCGATAATCTTCCAATACTTGTAAAATGAATTGTTTATTATATTTATTTTTCTTTAATAAGTTAGTACATACGGTGATAAAGTTCAAGCCTCGTTCTACATGTCACACAATTTTTATTAGGCTCTCAGGAGGAAGAAAGAAGAAACGTAAATGAAGAAACGAAAGAACTTCAAGAAGATCCGTATGAAATGATTTTTCACAGTAAGGAAATTGTGAACAGAAATTACGTATTCTAATCGAGAGACTAACATTTGAAACAGCAGCTACACCATCTTACATAAAATATCTCGTGCAGGCATTAAAATCATATCTCTTCGGCAAGAGAGCATCAGATAAGTAAGTACATACGTAATCATACAATGGTAAATATTCGCAGCCAATTTGAATATGAATTATTTACAAATTAATTTTCTGTTACATTATGTGTTATTAAAGAATAGAGGAAAACCATCACCTTTCGCCACGACACTTCACAATTCCAAGGACGATATGCAACAAAACAATTTAACGTAGAATACAATTTTGTACTCTTCTAATTATGCACGATATCAATGCAGCTTTTCAAGTACAGTTTTTAAAAATAACAATGTATTTTACTTAGATAACTACAACGATAATAAAATAAAATGAATTACACATTAAGTATTTGATAAATAAATGTAATCGAAATTATGTCGTCTTTGATTTTATTGTAAACAGAAATATTTGTCCAAACTATATCATGTTTGGTGTCATTTTAATCATATAAGTATCAGGAATATATTTAAAAAATAAGTATTAAAATGTTGAAATTAAAAAAAAGTTATGTCATTGTATTATGAATTGCCTTTCGGGAATTCGAGTCAAAGGAGGCGCGGCGCGTGCCGCAACACACGTATTCGCAGACTCCGTCGAACCTTAGTATTCGCGTAGCGAGGAAATTGATAAAATACAAGGCCATTGCAATATCACGGCGTCAGTGATGACTGACTAAAATTATGCGAGGATGAGAGAAACTACTACAACTTCTTTGAAACTGGATCAAATGATTTGAATTTTTTCTATATGATAGAAAGACTAATATACTAGACAATAACTAAATTACTTTGATACAATTTTGCTATTACAGTAGACCTCCGTTTATTTGGACTCTGTTTATCTGACATAGTAACATGTTTACCGACAAGTAGATGTCAGGAACGATGCCCCTCTTACCCGACTCTAGTCTACGCGACTGTTTTTGCTTCTTACTTAAAAAGTCTAGCATAGTCTTCCTGCGAAGAATGTGAGATAAGTAACGATTTAATTAAGTTACTCGTATCTGTTTGATTCATCCAGAAACTATATTTTCAGTATGACTTCTCATAAATCAAACGAAAAAGTAAAAGTAAGTGCTTTGTATTGACGAAAAATTTGTAATTAATAGACGCTTGAGAAAAAATTAATTAAACAATTAATCCCCCTTGTCTCGTAAATATGATATTGGTATATATATATATATATATATATATATATATATATATATATATATATATATATATATATATATATGTATATTTATCAACTATACATTTATGTATATATGCATACAGTACATATATACATATATACAAATACTATTCGTACAGTAGATGTACGAATACCAACTATACATACACATAAGCGTGCAAGTATGAAAGGTCTAATAAAAGCATGAATGTGTTAAAATAGAAAATAAAATAAAAAACATCAAAATAGATAAGGAATACATATCAAATACTATTGAGAATTAAATATACAGAAATTAAATTTTATACAAAACACATATTAAAAATATTATAAAGATTATTTTGATGTTCAATATTTTAGAGTATGCAGAAATTTAGATACAGATGATAACTAGAAAAGGCTCAATAACAAGCACGCAGTAGTTAACTTTTCATTCTTACAAGGCACAGTAACTCGATCGAAAACTACTATTTATATTTTGTTAAATATTTTGTATTTGTATTTATGTAAAAGACATCAACATATATTTTAAATGTTTTTTACGAAGTGCACCATAGATAAAGAAAACCATATAATTTGTCGAAAACTTCGGACGCCACTTTAATGGGCACAGTAATTAACACACTTAACCTATCTGACTATCACACTGAACTGGCGATTAACAGTCATGGAATCCATATAATATCGGTTTTAAACAATGGAAACTGTTTGATGAGAATTTTTCGGTTCTCCATAATTCTTTCACGAATTGAAACCGATGACATAATTGTTTTCAATCCCTACTTTATGAAGGTATATTCAAGTATGTAAAAAAGTTTGAATCTTCTAAATTCTAGCAAAAGTCATCCGCAAATCTATTCGTAGTCTTCAAATAAAGATACAGATAAAAGATGAAAATTTTATTCGACGCCACGAATAAATGTGCCTTGCATAAAAAATGTATGTATTGGAAGTGGATGTAAAATGAAATATGCACTGATACTTTCTGGTAGAAAAATATCTTTACTTCGCGACATGTGAAGAAGCTCAAAGAAGAAGAAACTCAACGGGCTAGAGTGCCGGACGAATAGATAGCACACTTTAAAATTAACGTAATTTAGATTTATTTAAGGTAATAACCAAGATTCTAATACTATACAGATTTGTAAATTACTGTTATGAACATTCACAAATGAACTAAATTACGTTACGCCACTTTAAACAGTTTTACTTAGAAAAAAAGAATTTTTATGGAAATATAGTGGGAAAAGTGATAGCATATTTAACTAAGAATTATGTTGCGGCGCCATGTAATTCCAAATAAAAAAACATGAAGAAAGTGTAGAAGAATATTTTTTGTTTGGGATTTAGTATTCGAGAAAATCGAGATTGAAAATTTGCTAAGCGATGTACATCGCTTATAGCTGTAAAAACGTATGTATGAAGCAAGAATTCAAACCTGGTTTTCTCGAAAACAAAATCCTAAAAAAAAGAAGTTATTCCATATCATTTTCATTTCTTTTTTATGAAGAATAACCCGGTGCCCGCTTGTATATAGATTCAGGAATACCCTGTATTTTTCAACAGGATGATGCCGCGAATTTTTTTCTCGAGGATTGATCAGCAAGGTCATATCGCTAAAAATTTTGCGAAAATCATAACCATGCAAATGGCAGACAATTTCGAAACATTTTCGAATGACAAAAATGTATTTAAGATGAGAAGGAGCAAGAAGAGCAAAAACTAATAAAGAAACTACGTAGATAATAATGACTGTTAATAAATGGAAAGATGGAGTCACAAAACATTAGGCATCTGATATAATTCCTTGATTTATTAACATGCATAATTTTTAGTGATGTGTGCCAATATTTTGTCCCATTGTATTTCTATACAAATTCTCTTTTTCAAATAAAATTGTTTACACTTGCGAAATGCAATTTTATTTCATTTGTGTATGTTTATAGTGGTATGTTGCAAATTTATATGGAAACAGGATTTTGTTTGTAATGTTACGTAAATAAAAATAACATTAGTTTTAAAGTATGCCATCTTTTTGTCGGATACGGTATGTGGCGGCCACGGCGACGGGCATCGCACCGCGCTTGGCGAGCGAGAGCCGCGGGGATGCGAACGGCGGCCGACCCGATGTCGCCAACGATCTTTTGTCCGTCATTTGTTCGAACAGTCGAACTGAGTCGCGGCCCGGGTGTAAAAAGTTAGTTAGTTTCGTTAACGTTGATTCTCGAGCGATCACGAATAAACAGTAAATCACGAATGGCTCTCGACTCCCACACTATATTACCTCGAAACGAAAACCAGGATACTTAGAACGCATAATCGGAGTCTTGAGACCAATCATCCACACCTTCCAATCTTTATTTGAAAAACGATTTTATGAATATTGATTTGTTTTTGTTTTCGAACAATATAAAGTACGTGTTGATAATTAAATAGTATTTTTATTAGTCGGGCAAATTCTCGACGAATAAAATGATTTATTTCGTACTCGTCGAATAAAGATACTTATTTTATTCGGACCCTCCAATGTCCAATAAAGATAAAGTATCTTTTGTTCGAAACGTTTTTATAATTTATTGTCTGAATAATGTACAACTTTGTTGGGTTGTCATTTGTTTCGCAATTACAATAATCTGCAATATTTATATCTTTTTTTATACAGCAAATTATACAGCATACTATTCGGAAGATGCAAATGAATATCAGCATAAATTATCCTGTAAAAATATCGTACCGTATTCATGATGAAATAGTCGAAAATGTAAAATAGTAGATGTTCTTAATCGAGTAGTACATATATTTAATCGATCCAAAAGTTCCAGTCATATTACTACGAGATCGATTAATATGGTATAAAACAATAATGCATCGTCATACATAATAAAATTCGTTGATTAGAAGTAAATTAAAAAGATTAAATATTTAAATTATAGAAAAAATTATAACTTAAATTACATTGCAGCTACTGCAGTAACTCGAAATTTTATATTATTTTCACGATTCCCTTAGTGTCGTTAATATTATTTATTCCAAGTAGAGAGAATAGCAAATATACGAGCAAACCCTAACAGAAAATTTGAAAAATTTGGAACATTGATTGCAATAGATTATGTTATTGAGGAATAGTCTTTTCTCTATTCCTGTGAAAAAGAAACATCAATTATTTTACTTCCTCATTACTTTGGACCACAATTTTCAACAAAGAAGAAGTAGACAACATTCTGTAATATATCAGAAAGGGTCTAGGATTTATTTAAAAATGGTTTCATCAAAAAGGAACAAAATACGTCGAGATACACCATATGCTGTGCAATGCTTCGAAATTCTCGTTTAAGATAACAATGGTAAAAAGAAACTGCGTGCTGCAGCATAGTTTTGGGACAGACCTCTCGTCCTCGACAGCAATTCCAGAGAATACTATTTTATGACACCCTCAAGTGACTTTTTCGTTTAGGGTCTCCGAGGAGAAGAATCAAGCCGTCAGAGGAATGACTAACAGACGACTCGAGGCAATAGATACGAATGTGCACACTGGAGGCGAGCAGGACAAAGATGGCTCTCAACATCGAGATCACATCGAATTAGGAAAGGACGAGAGAAATAGTATATGTTTTTTATAGAATTGTTCGATAAAATCCATTTAAGAAGAAATTATTTTTTAAAAAATTGACCTAAGTACCAAAAAGAATTTTTGTAGGAATTACAGCTGGTTAAAACTACAGAAAATAATTATAATATTCAATTTTTAAATTTTATCTTATTTTGTCAATAACAGATTAGCATACTGAAAATTTCATCGAAATCTGTAGAATATCATTCAAGTTACACAAACCGATTTTGATGAAACTTATGGAAGGCTTAAGTCTTCGAAAATATTTGAGGCGATCTTGTATCAGAAACCATCCGTATTGAAGATACCAGCGCGGCGGAGTGGTGATCACCGCCGCGGAATGAGAGTATCGATATTTACAATGTGGCTGCGAATTTCGAGTAGTTTCTGCAGTTCTATCGTTCTTTTTTTAAATCCTTCTTGAAGTCTAAATTGAAATCATTTTTGTATTCCTTGCATGATAATTAAAGCCTGCTTAAACCGCAATTAAATAACTACAAGATGAGTACTATTAAACGTCAAGATGTAGAACAAACTAGTATATCTTAATGTTCCTAACCGTATAATTAAATCAAAGATTTTAAACTTCAATTTAAAAATATTAATTTTACATCCTCATATTTAATTATAGTTCATCGAAAGTTCATAGGAAGACTCATTTTTTTCGTAAATTAAATTTGAAAAATTGTTTTTTGCCAAAAGTTACCTTTTTTTTTTTATCGTGGGGGAAATCTGCTGGCCAGACACCCACGCCCCTCCCCGAGGGGGGGGGGGACGAGGGTAGTGCGAGGTTTGACCCGCTAAAACCCCCACGGCGGCCTAGGGCGCTGGCGATTACTGGGGGAGCCACGGGAACTCTAAACGAACACAACCGAGGCTCCCCCTCGCCTGGCCGGCCACCAGGATGGAATGGCGGTGGCCGGCCGCGTCCCGGGGGAGATTTATCCTCCCCCATGAATAATCTTGGTTCGGCGGTGAGGTGGACCGCTCCTCGCACCGCCTCGTCACGACGGCCGCTTTTCAATGAGGGTGCCCAGGGCCCCCGCCCTGGGCACGGCGGCCGTCGGAGGCGACGATGTTCGTCGCCCCACTCCCGGTATAGGGAGGACATCTTCGGTTGGCGGGCGGCGGGCAATTAAACCAGCATAATCTGGTACACCCGCCGCCCGCCTATTCTCAGCTGCTCGGGGGGGGGGGCTCTAGGCGTGGGCGCACCCGCCGCACCCCCCGCTCACGGCGACCCCGCTCGGCAGCCTCCTTCTGCAACATTACCTGTTCGCAGAAGGCGATGGCTGCCGCCCATATTCTCGGGCTCTCCTGCATGGCCCCAACTAAGCTGGAGAGAGCGAGGTCGCGACCAACTTCCCTTCTTAGGACTCGGCGCAGCACTGAAAAGGCGGGGCATACCTCCAGTGTATGCTGCGCCGAGTCCTCCTCCGCGCCACAGTGGTGGCACACCGTCGTCGCTTCCCGACCGATGCGACACAGGTAGACACCGAATCAGCCATGCCCGATGAATACCTGCGTCGCACGGTAGGAGAGCCTGCCAAACCGCCTCTCCCGCACGAGGTGAAGTGCGGCAGGAGAGCCCCAGGGACGCGCTCGCCGGCATGGGAACAAAGCTCCGCATGCCATCTGGCGAGCGCAAGACCCCGGGCCTGGAGCTCGAAGCACTGGACCGCCTCCTGCTCCAGCGGGTCCCCCCGAGCCCGGCCAGCGATGCATATGCGCCTATAAATATGGGCGCGCATCGCCGCCTGCAGCTCGAAGGGAATTTCTCCCGCCAGAGCAAGCGCCGCCACGGTAGACGTGGTGCGGTAGCCTCTTATGAGGCGAAGGGCCATCTGCCTCTGAAGCCGGCGCAACAACAGTGTGTTGCGCCGGTTTGCCCTCACGGACGGCGCCCAAATCGAGGCGCCGTACAAGGTCATGGACCGCACCACGCCCAGGTATAGGCGGCGCACCATATCGCCCGGCCCCCCGAGATTGGGCAACAGGCGGCCTGCCAAAAGTTACCTCACTTCAGACCACCACTGTGCGATAATGCAATGACAGCATTTTCCACACCGTGTGATCATTATTAATTTAATAGAATGCCCATCGGACAAAGGAACGCCATAGCTTTTACGCCATAACATTTCAAAGGTTAATGGACTCATTGCTATCCGTGATTTGGATGCGTCGTATTCGCACTCGATATCGTCACTCCGCGATATAAACTATCTCTCGGGTCGTAAAGCCGATTACGCTGCGCGACGGAGTGGATCGATATCGTTGTCCATTTAATTAAAAAGGATAACTGTTTGGTTGATTTAGAATATGCCACTCAACAAGAATGAATAAGATTGTGGCTGAATAAGTGTGAACTGAGCAACTGACAACTGATCGATGACTGGGGATTAAATGACGATGAATTGGCGAGTGACTACTACCCTAAGAAGAATCGGTTTCGAGTTTTTATACTGTTTTGTGGCCAGAAGACTCGAAATTGGTTGACCAGTGATGCGATGGGAGGGAATGTAAAGTGACGTAGCACGCAGTGCCGCAGGTAGCAAGAAACCCTGGACGGGCGACCGAAGCGGTGAGTGCTAGCGACCCTATTATAAAAAATGCTGCCGATGAAGGTGTGCATTATTCAAAACTGCAGAAATGGCTTTATTGCCAGAAAGAAGATGGTTCGGAAAATCATAAACATAGAAATTGCAACAAAGAAGGCTATGGCTCTACAAATTGAAAACCTAACGAACGTGACCTTTTGTCGATTGCACGTCGTTCGTTGAAAGACAGTTAATTTGTATCGTTGAGCCGAAGATTCCCCGTCAATAAATGTTTTTTAAGGATGAAAGGGAAAGGTAGTTCTTCCCGGAGAAAGTTAGGCGGATGCAGCCCGAAAATTCCGTTGAAGGACGGAACAATCCGGTTTTCGAGGAAAAGTGCTACTCATACAATGTATTTAGTTACTCGCGCCCCGTCCCCCAGAACATTTAGAAAAATTGAAGAAATTAACAGAACGTCACTGGAAAGCAAAAGTTACAAACTTGAAAACGTGATTTCCAACAATGCGAAGTAGCATATTCGGGACATGTAATAGAAGAAGACAAGATAAAGTATGCCCTGTAAAAGTTTTTCGCAACCCAAAAACATAAAAAGTATCCGCAAATTTGTATGACTCGCGGATTACTATCGCTGTTTTATAGAAAATTTTTCGCAAATTTTCAAACCGCTGACCGTTTCACTAAAAAAAGAAAAAGAAATTTGAACGGAATCCATCTAAGAAATTATCCACTGTGTCTTAGTTCGCAATAGAAGGGGTCTTTAGTTATGGCGAGCCAAAAAAGGCAAACTAATTATAGGACAGCCACTAGATTACTACAAGGAACAGAAATGAAGGGGTGCCTATTCGCTGCGTACTGTGCCTAGTGATCGGATCGATGCCGATACCATTGACGATATTTAATCAATTCGGTGGCAAAGTACTCAATAGGAAATCTGACAAAAGTATCGATACCCATTTGATACCTTACAAAAGTATTGATACCTGTTGGAATTTGCTAATAGTTTATTTACTAATAATGCAATACAAATATGATACAGTGTTTAATAAAGCATCTAGCGGATATAAAATGTACTTTGTGTGAAGAAGAGTGACTGTATGTGAAGTCGCGGAGATACTGTCTGATAGATCGTCTTCTAGGCTGACGAACGCCTCTGTAGTTCTATGGGAAGTAGCTTCTCGCACTGGAACGTGCGGTCCTTTTATACTAGTCCTTCAGAAGGTCGGGCTTATACCTGCATTTATGAACCTCTGCGGCAGCTGCCAAAGCTGCACCGTCCGGGAGGGCGGCCAAGCGGGTGGCACCGGCGGCCCCCAATAGGGCTCCCCTGCCGCCGCATCTGCCCCGCACGGCTGCCATCACAATAACAGTGCCGGCCGGCGGGGCGATGACGTATGCTGAGGCGGTGACCACTGCCAGGTCCACAGTGGACCTGGCAGAAATTGACATCGCCTCATTGAAGCTCAGGAGGGCGGTGTCGTAATATTGGAGGGTTGTACCTTTATTTATTGCCCCTGTAGACATGTGTGTGTGTGTGTGTGTGTATGTATGTGTGTGAGTGTCCTTGTATATACCGACACCCTTCCTCAACGATTGTCACACCAGCCGTAATTTATTGATTGATTAAACCACATTTTTCAGACATATTCTTTAACTTTATTCTATTTAAGGCCTTGGTTAACATGTCCGCTGGCATCTGGTCTGTGGGACAATATCTGTAGTCGACAATTTCTTGATTCATCAACTCCTTTATGAAGTGAAACTTCGTGTCGATATGTTTTGTCCTGTGGCTGAATTTCTTATTAAATTTGAGCTTAAGGCAGCTCTGATTGTCCTCATATATAATCTTTTTTTTTAATGTCCCCTAAAAAGTCTTTCAGCAATCGATCTATCCATATGCCTTCTTGTGTTGCCTCAGCTAGAGCGATGTATTCAGCTTTTGTTGAAGATAAAGCAACACATGTCTGCTTCCGACAGCCCCAACTTATAGATGATTCGAAATACTGAAACAAATAACCACTATTTGATTTTCTATCGGTGCGATTTTCAGCCCAGTCTGCATCAGCAAAACCGATGAGCCCCTTCTGTCCATCTGCTTGGCATAGCCTCAGTTCATAGTCTTTTGTTCCTTTAAGATATCTAAGAACTCTTTTTGCCTCTAGCCAATCATGAGCTGTGGGTTGCTTATTATGCTGACTCAATATCGTCACGCTTGCTGCTATATCTGGCCTCGTGTTGACGGCTAAATATAATAATGCACCAATTAATTGCTGATATCTCTCACTGTTAGGCATTGGTGTCGTATCATCTCTTGATTTTACATATCCTGGATCTAGAGGAATGTTCGATGTTTGTTAATTAATTAATAAATTGTCAATTAATGTTTCTATATATTTAGTTTGCTTTATGCAATAAAATCCTTAATTATTCTTTCTAATTTCGATGCCTAGATAATGCTTTAAAATTCCAAGATCCGTGAGATGAAACTTCTTTTTTAAAAATTCAGCAACTTCATTTATTTTACTGGTATCCTTGGCTGCAGTTAAGAAATCATCAACATAAATAATCAAGTAGATAATTTCTGTTTTATTTCTTTTCGTGTACAAGCATGAATCCGTATTGCATTGTACAAATCCAAATTTCTTGAGCCAATCATCTAATTGGTCATTCCACACCTTCGCTCCCTGCTTTAGTCCGTAAATGCCCTTCCTCAATTTACATACGTGGTCCTCTTTTCCTGAAATAATATAACCTTCGGGTTGCTTCATGTAAATTGTTTCTTTCAGTTCTCCATTGAGGAATGCTGTTTTGGCATCGAAGTGTTTCATGGTCATGTTTTTTATACCTCCTATTGTTAAAAGGGTCCTGAAAGTAGTTTGTCTTACCACTGGAGCAAAAACTTCGTCATAATCGGTGCCATATTTCTGTGAAAATCCTCGTGCAACGAGCCTTGCTTTATATCGCTCGACATTTCCATCAGCGTTTCGCTTTCTTTTAAAAACCCATTTACAAGTAACAATGACCCTGTCCTTTGGTTTTGGCACGATCTCCCATGTGCCATTTTCCTTTAATGAGTCGATCTCTTCGTCCATAGCCTTCTTCCAATAGTTTTTTTGGATCCAGCTAAAGCCTCCATTGTGCTCCTTGGTTCATTATCTTCAGCTTTCAACATGTTTAATGTAGCCATGTATCGGTCTGGCGGTACACCCCTATTTGATCTCTCGGAACGTCTGCATTGATCAAGTTGAGTTTCATAATCAATCTGTCCACTGTATGTAGTATCGGTCTCTTCGATAGATTCTATACTTGATTGCGTATCTGATGCTTCTGATTCTTCTTGGTGATGTTGTACTTGTTGTATCTCTTTATGAAAATCTGTATTTTCTGAAAGAATTACTTCATCACAAGCTGTATGAGTTGGAGATTCTTTTTCGGTTATTTTATCGTGAAAAGTTACATCTCGACTGGTTTTCACTCGATTTGTCTCTAAATCTAAAAGCCTATATGCTTTAGATTCTTCCGAGTAACCAACGAATGTATATTTCTCGGCCTTATCATCCAACTTTTTTCTTTGTTCTTTATGCACAAGAACATATGCATCGCAACCAAAAATGTGTAAGTTGCTTACATCGGGCTTCTTTGAGTACCATAACTCATATGGGGTTTTTTCTTTTGCATTTGTCGGCAATCTGTTTTGTAAGTAGTTAGCTGTATTTACAGCTTCACCCCAACATTTTTTTCGAGATTTGCATCGAGTAGCATGCACCGTGCCATTTCAATCAATGATCCGTTTTTTCTTTCTGCTACTCCATTTTGCTGTGGTGAATAAGGAGACGTATACTGCATCTTGATGCCTTAATTGTTTAAATACATCGTTAAGTTCTCATTGATGTATTCCCTTCCTCGATCAGATCGTATTATTTTTGGCTTCCTTTCAAACTGCGTCTTTACCGTCTCAATAAACTGTTTCATGAAGGACGCGGCTTCATTCTTCTGACTCATAAAATAAACTGTCGTATACTTGGAATAATCATCTATCAGAGTCAATAAATACCTTTTCTGACCTGGCGTTACTGTCTGCATAGGTCCACAAACATCTGTATGTATTAAATCTAATACTGCACGTGATTTATTGCTGGATTCTTTGGGAAAAGGTTGACGTGCCATTTTTCTATTTATACAGCATTCACAATATTCCCTTTATCCACAGTCTCTTACCTGGATACCTGTGGCTAATCCTTTTGTCGCCAAATCCTTAATTGCACTTAGCTCTCGGTGCCCGAAGCGCCTGTGCCACACATGTTGGCAATTGTCCCCATGCTTCGTTTTTATGGCTTCATTTGCTGCGCAGGCCCTTTCAGCTGTTTGTACCTGGTATAATTCCGGGGAAAGCCTTGCTATTGCCTGTAATTCCCCATTTTTAGTTATCTGGCACTCATTTTCTTCAAATACAAGTTTATAGCCTTTTTTGTCAACTTTTTCACCGACAATAAATTAGACCGTAGGCCCGGTACGTACAGGACATCGCGCACATTTATTTCAAAGATTTTTCCGTTACTAACTGCACACTTTATGACACCTGAACCGATGCCTTTCACTTCAGCGATATTTTCATTGTGGCGAGCCGTACATTGCCCTTTTTCTTCGGATCTATATGAATGAAAAAATCCATGGTTTTTACCATATGACTCGTAGCACCCGAGTGGACAAACCATATATTTTCTTTATTTTCTGCAGCTTTCACACGGAAACACGTTTCACCAGATATTTTTTCATCTTTCACTAAAATGCAGTAATCTTGAGAATGATTCTCTGAATTTTCATGTGACACTTTATTTGCTTTCTCTTGTTTCTTCTGCCAAGCCTTGTATTTTATGCATTCAGATTTGGAAGGCCCAGGTTTCTTACAGAAAAAGCAACTCTTCTTGTTCTGCGTCGCACTTTCATTTCCTTTATGTATTGTCTTCATGGCTGTATCGTTACACCGCTAACTCTCTTTTACGTCTTTAGCTCCACGGCGACTTTTGTACTCGTCGATCAGCTTACTCTTCACGAATTGAGATGTTAAGTCCTTTTCAGGCCTACTCTCTAATGCTGTGACAAAGTGTATCGTATGACTCCGGAAGACTTCCTAGTAATATTGCCGCGATGAGCTAATATGGCAAATCTAGCCCAAGTGCTGTCAACTGGTTTATATTATTTGACATTCAAGTGATATGCGCCTCCATATCACCGTCTTCTTTTAGCACAGCTCTACATATTCGTTTGAGTAACAATACCTTGCTTGTCAATGTTGCATTTTGGTGGTATCCTTTAAGTGCGTCCCATGTCTCTCGTGCTGTCTTGGCGTTCCTTATGTGCAACAGCTGATCGTCTTCTGCGAGAAGTCCGATCGTTGCACGTGCCTGATGATCCTTTTGAGACCATGCTGCATCCACCGGCGTAGGCATTTCTTCCATGAATTGAACAACTTCCCACAATTTTTCTTTAATCAGCAGGAGTTCCACCTTATAACTCCATACTGCGTAATTTTCTCCGTTGAACTTCTAGATGGCAAATCGAAATCCTGTACCGTCTGCCATTGTAGAATAAACTTTATCACTTCACCTTTTCTTCACGAAAAAAAATTGGTTGTTTCACACTTTTTTGTATTATCCTTATTACACTTTATTCACACTAGAGACTGGGCCCATAACCTGTTGGAATTTGCTAATTGTTTATTTACTAATAATGCAATGAAGTAATCATCAAATGAAGTAAGCATCAATTCCATTCATTCCCTTGTTGTACTCTGTAATACAATGTGGTTTTGGAGTACGATTGGATCCTTGTGTAGTCATTTCGATGAGTCAGCCTTTTATGACGGGTTAAATTGCCTATAAGATAGGCGCCCCTTCAATTTCATGAGCGATTCATCAATAGCATTGTCTTCTTTCATTATATATACTTCTTTAAAGATTTTGTTCAAATAATTGATCACACGTTTAATCTTGCTCAATTTATCTGTATTGACAAACAGATTATTGTTTGCGAAATGCAAACACCTTGTAATTTGCAGATATCTTTTCAAAGGCATTCCATCGGCGTTTCAATAACAGCCCTCTTCGACCAATTCATTTGTTTTCCTGGTTTTTTACCTGTGCCGTTATTATGGACAATGCAAAATATCTTTTGATTTCGTTAGAATCTACAGGAAACCAAGTGTCGTCGATTTCTCCTGTTCTGCATGGATTCTCTCGTATTTGATCTGCATACCGGTTAGTTTCGGTTACAATATTTTGCCAGAATATGTCATCAAATAAATATTAGATTAAATATATCTAATTCTCTTCTACTTCCTCCTAAGTCAGAGTAAGGCTGCCTCTCTTAGGCTAGCAGTCATCGTATAGTCTCAGATTTTTGGACTATTTCTTATTTCTTTCCAAAGCCAGGGCTCTGGTAGTTGATCGTCGTCAGAAGTATCATCAATAACTAATCGCATGCATTTTCTTCGAACAGAACATATATTGTCACTACTGTCACTTTCGTTAGCAAAATTATTAGCACAATTCTCACTGCTCTCATCACGAAATCTTTTTCTTGAAAACATCTTGTGAGCATGCTCCTCTAGAATTTATGAAGATAAATTTCGATGTGCGAATGTGATCAAGCATAAATTTTAAGCTCATTCATGTGTTTGGAATGAATTTGAAGCTAACTCGATTGTTTCGTATGCATTTGAAGCTAAATCATGTGTCCCGCATGAACTCGAAGCTCAGTCACGTGTTTCGCACGTATTCGAAGCTAAATCGTTTGTTTCGTATGCATTTGAAGCTAGATCATGTATCTCGCATGGATTTGAAGCTAAATAATGTGTTTAGCATGAATTTGGGGCTAATTCATGTGTTTCGAATGAATTTGAAGCTAAATCGTTTGTTTCGGATGCATTTGAAGTTAAATCATGTATTTCGCATTGATTTGAAGCTCAATAATGTGTTTGGCATGAATTCGAAGTTATATCATGTGTTTCGCATGAATTCGAAGCTTAATCATGTGTTCCGCATGAATGTGAAGCTCAGTCAAGTGTTTCGCATGAATTTGAAGCTAAATCACGGATTCCGCATTAATTTGAAGCTGAATCATGTATTTCGGATAAACTTTAAGCTAAATCGTTTGTTTGGCATGAATATGAAGCTATAGCGTGTGTCTCACATGAACTTGATGCTAATTCATGTGTTTCGAATCAATTTGAAGCTAAATCGTTTGTTACGTATGCATTTGAAGATAAATCTTGTATTACGCATAGATTTGAAGCTGAATTATGTGTTCCGCACGAATTCGAAGCTAAATCATGTGTTACGCATGAATTTTAAGCTAAATCGTTTGTTTCGAATACATTTGAAGATAAATCATGTATTACGCATAGATTTGAAGCTGAATCATGTGTTTCGCATGAATTTGAAGCTAACTCGATTGTTTCGTATGCATTTGAAGCTAAATCATGTGTCCCCATTGAACTTGAAGCTCAGTTACGTGTTTCGCATGAATTCGAAGCTAAATCGTTTGTTTCGTATCCATTTGAAGCTAAATCATGTATCTCGCATGGATTTGAAGCAAAATCATGTGTTTCGTATGCATTTGAAGCAAAATCATTTGTTTCGTATGCATTTGAAGCAAAATCATGTTTTTCGCATAGATTTGAAGCTAAATAATGTGTATCGCATGAATTTAAAGCTAATTCATGTGTGTCGCATGAATTCGAAGCTAAATCATGTGCTTCGTATGCATTTGAAGCTAAAACATATATTTCGCATGTATTTGAAACTAATTCATGTGTTTCGCATGAATTCGAAGCTAAATCTTGTGTCCCGCATGAATTTGATGCAAAATCATGTGTTTCGTATGCATTTGAATCTAAATCACGTGTCTCGCATGAATTCGAAGCTAAATCATGTTTTTCGCATGAATTTTAAGCTAAACCGTTTGTTTCGCTTGAATTTGAAGCTAAATCATGTGTTTCGCATGAATTCGAAGCTTAATCACGTGTTTCGCATGAATTTGAATCTCAGTCACGTGTTACGCATGAATTTGAAGCTAAATCACGTGTTTCGAATGAATTTGAAGCCAAATCGTTTGTTTCGTATGCAGTTGAAGGTACATCATGTATTTCGCATAGATTTTAAGCTAAATAATGTGTTTAGCATGAATTCGAAGCTAAATCATGTGTCTCGCATGAATTTGAAGCAAAATCATGTGTTTCGTATGCATTTGAAGCAAAATCATGTTTTTCGCATAGATTTGAAGCTAAATAATGTGTATCGCATGAATTGGAACTAATTCATGTGATTCGCATGAATTCGAAACTAAATCATGTGTTTCGCATAAATTTTAAGATAAATTGTTTGTTTCGAATGCATTTGAAGATAAATCATGTATTACGCATAGATTTGAAGCTAAATCATGTGTTTCGCATGAATTTTAAGCTAAAGCGTTTGTTTCGTATGCATTTGAAGCTAAATCGTTTATTTCGCGTGAATATGAACTAATATCATATGTCTCGCATGAATTGGAACTAATTCATGTGATTCGCATGAATTCGGAACTAAATCATGTGTTTCGCATAAATTTTAAGATAAACCGTTTGATTCGCATGAATTTGAAGCTATATCATGTGTCTAGCATCAATATGAAGCTTAATCATGTGTTTCGAATGAATTTGAAGCTAACTCGATTGTTTCGTATGCATTTGAAGCTAAATCATGTATTTCGCATATATTTGATGCTAATTCATGTGTTTCGAATGAATTTGAAGCTAAATCGTTTGTTCCGTATGCAGTTGAAGGTAAATTATGTATTTCGCATAGATTTGAAGCAAAATATTGTGTTTCGCATGAATTCGAAGCTCAATCATGTGTTTCGCATGAACTTTAAGCTATATCGTTTGTATCGCATGAATATGAAGCTGTAGCATGTGTCTCGCATGAACTTGATGCTATTTCATGTGTTTCGCAGCAATTTGAGGCTAAATCATGTGTTTCGTATGCATTTGAAGCAAAATCATGTTTTTCGCATAGATTTGAAGCTAAATAATGCGTATCGCATGAATTCGAAGCTAAATCATGTGTTTCGCATGAATTTTAAGCTAAAGCGTTTGTTTCGTATGCATTTGAAGCTAAAACGTTTATTTCGCGTGAATATGAACTAATATCATATGTCTCGCATGAATTGGAACTAATTCATGTGTTTCGCATGAATTCGAAACTAAATCATGTGTTTCGCATAAATTGTAAGATAAATCGTTTGATTCGCATGAATTTGAAGCTATATCATGTGTCTAGCATCAATATGAAGCTTAATCATGTGTTTCGAATGAATTTGAAGCTAACTCGATTGTTTCGTATGCATTTGAAGCTAAATCATGTATTTCGCATATATTTGCTGCTAATTCATGTATTTCGAATGAATTTGAAGCTAAATCGTTTGTTCCGTAAGCAGTTGAAGGTAAATTATGTATTTCGCATAGATTTGAAGCATAATATTGTGTTTCGCATGAATTGAAGCTAAATCATGTGTTTTGCATGAATTTTAAGCTAAAGGGTTTGTTTCGTATGCATTTGAAGCTAAATCGTTTATTTCGCGTGAATATGAACCTATATCATATGTCTCGCATGAATTGGAACTAATTCATGTGTTTCGCATGAATTCGAAACTAAATCATGTGTTTCGCATGAATTTTAAGATAAATCGTATGATTCGCATGAATTTGAAGCTATATCATGTGTCTAGCATCAATATGAAACTTAATCATTCGTTTCGAATGAGTTTGAAGCTAACTCGATTGTTTCGTATGCATTTGAAGCTAAATCATGTATTTCGCATTGATGTGAAGCTAATTCATGTGTTTCGAATGAATTTGAAGCTAACTTGTTTGATTCGTATGCATTTGATGCTAAATCATGTGTTTCGCATGAATTCGAAGCTTAATCATGTGTTTCGCGTGAATTTGAATCTCAGTCACGTTTTACGCATGAATTTGAATCTAAATCACGTGTTTCGTATGAATTTGAAGCCAAATCGTTTGTTTCGTATGCAGTTGAAGGTACATCATGTATTTCGCATAGATTTTAAGCTAAATAATGTGTTTAGCATGATTTCGATGCTAAATCATGTGTCTCGCATGAATTTGAAGCAAAATCATGTGTTTCGTATGCATTTGAAGCAAAATCATTTGTTTCGTATGCATTTGAAGTAGAATCATGTGTGTCGCACGAATTTGAAGATCAGTCACGAGTAACGCATGAATTTGAAGCTAAATCGTTCGTATCGTATGCATTTGAAACTAAATCTTGTGTCTCGCATGAATTTGAAGCAAAATCATGTGTTTCGTACGCATTTGAAGCAAAATCATGTATTTCGCATAGATTTGAAGCTAAATAATGTGTATCGCATGAATTTAAAGCTAATTCATGTGTGTCGCATGAATTCGAAGCTAAATCATGTGCTTCGTATGCATTTGAAGCTAAAACATATATTTCGCATGTATTTGCAACTAATTCATGTGTTTCGCATGAATTCGAAGCTAAATCTTGTGTCTCGCATGAATTTGAAGCAAAATCATGTGTTTCGTATGCATTTGAATCTAAATCACGTGTCTCGCATGAATTCGAGGCTAAATCATGTTTTACGCATGAATTTTAAGCTGAACCGTTTGTTTCGCTTGAATTTGAAGCTAAATCTTGTGTTTCGCATGAATTCGTAGCTTAATCACGTGTTTCGCATGAATTTGAATCTCAGTCACGTGTTACGCATGAATTTGATGCTAAATCACGTGTTTCGAATGAATTTGAAGCCAAATCGTTTGTTTCGTATGCAGTTGAAGGTACATCATGTATTTCGCATAGATTTTAAGCTAAATAATGTGTTTAGCATGAATTCGATGCTAAATCATGTGTCTCGCATGAATTTGAAGCAAAATCATGTGTTTCGTATGCATTTGAAGCAAAATCATTTGTTTCGTATGCATTTGAATCTAAATCACGTGTCTCGCATGAATTCGAAGCTTAATCATGTGTTTCGCATGAGTTTGAATCTCAGTCACGTGTTACGCATGAATTTGAATCTCAGTCACGTGTTACGCATGAATTTGATGCTAAATCACGTGTTTCGAATGAATTTGAAGCCAAATCGTTTGTTTCGTATGCAGTCGAAGGTACATCATGTATTTCGCATAGATTTTAAGCTAAATAATGTGTTTAGCATGATTTCGATGCTAAATCATGTGTCTCGCATGAATTTGAAGCAAAATCATGTGTTTCGTATGCATTTGAAGCAAAATCATTTGATTCGTATGCATTTGAATCTAAATCACGTGTCTCGCATGAATTTGAAGCTAAATCACGTGTTTCGAATGAATTTGAAGCCAAATCGTTTGTTTCGTATGCAGTTGAAGGTACATCATGTATTTCGCATAGACTTTAAGCTAAATAATGTGTTTAGCACGAGTTCGATGCCAAATCATGTGTCTCGCATGAATTCGAAGCTAAATCATGTGTTTCGCATGAATTTTATGCTAAAGCGTTCGTTTCGTATGCATTTGAAGCTAAATCGTTTATTTCGCGTGAATATGAACTAATATCATATGTCTCGCATGAATTGGAACTAATTCATGTGTTTCGCATGAATTCGAAACTAAATCATGTATTTCGCATAAATTTTAAGATAAATCGTTGATTCGCATGAATTTGAAGCTATATCATGTGTCTAGCATCAATATGAAGCTTAATCATGTGTTGCGAATGAATTTGAAGCTAACTCGATTTGTTTCGTATGCATTTGAAGCTAAATAATGTATTTCGCATATATTTGATGCTAATTCATGTGTTTCGAATGATTTGAAGCTTAAATCATTGTTCCGTATGCATTTGAAGGTAAATTATGTATTTGGCATAGATTGAAGCTAAATATTGTGTTTCGCATGAATTCGAAGCTGAATCATGTGTTTCGCATGAGCTTTAAGCTAAATCGTTTGTATCGCATGAAATATGAAGCTATAGCATGTGTCTCGCATGAGCTTGATGCTAATTCATGTGTTTCGCAGCAATTTGAGGATAAATCGTTTGTTTCGTATGCATTTGAAGATAAATCATGTATTACGCATAAATTTGAAGCTGAATTATGTGTTTCGCACGAATTCGAAGCTACATCATGTGTTACGCATGAATTTTATGCTAAATTGTTTGTTTCGAATGTATTGAAGATAAATCATGTATTACGCATAGATTTGAAGCTCGTGTGTGTTTAATTTTGACTCATTACAGGATTAATGATTTCATTCAAACACGTTAAACATAATAACCGATCTCCTTTACGGGTATTACAAAATGTGACCACCTCGCTTAGTCTTTCTCCTGGCCATTACTCTACCATGTTTTGTTACATTTTTATCATAACATAATTAACAATATTTTCGTACTTCAGAGCCTTTTCCCTGTTTTCTTTGGAGTTTGTGTTGTTGTTTTTTAGACCGTCTTTCACACACACTCTCGGACTGGCATTTTGACGCTTAGGGTTAAAGAAAATTTTTGTCTGCACAGGACCAAGTACTGCAATGAACTGGTTTGTCGTAAAAGTAATACCGGCCACGAATCCATTTCAATAAAATCTTATCTAGCGGGTCAAACGGTAAAGAGAACAAAACAGACTTGGCGTCTAACGTGTTGAATGAATGCTTATAAGGATCACGTTCTTAACGTAAACTATCTTCTGCTGCGATAAGAAACATTGGCTCTACAATCTCAGCGATTTTAAGCGGCGCGCGTGGCCTGGCGGGGACTTCCTTAAAAATCAGCGTGGCGCTCAAATTGTTAACCGACAACTACGGGCATAGCCGTAGTACGCTGATCGGGCCAAAAGTGAATATTACGGGCATAGCCCGTAGTACGATGATCGGGCCAAATATAAATATTAGCGGCGGCGCCCTTTTAAAATTATAAATATTGATAAGTAATTACAACCTGAT